>NC_088214.1:3807207-3829707 GCF_036934945.1 Oncorhynchus masou masou
TTTTAGCCAAATCCTAATTGGTATGTTGAAATTTATGTTCCTTTTGATGGCATAGAATGCCCTTCTTGCCTTGTCTCTCAGATCGTTCACAGCTTTGTGGAAGTTACCTGTGGCGCTGATGTTTAGGCCAAGGTATGTATAGTTTTTTGTGTGCTCTAGGGCAACAGTGTCGAGATGGAATTTGTATTTGTGGTCCTGGTGACTGGACCTTTTTTGGAACACCATTATTTTGGTCTTACTGAGATTTACTGTCAGGGCCCAGGTCTGACAGAATCTGTGCATAAGATCTAGGTGCTGCTGTAGGCCCTCCTTGGTTGGTGACAGAAGCACCAGATCATCAGCAAACAGCAGACATTTGACTTCAGATTCTAGTAGGGTGAGGCCGGGTGCTGCAGACTTTTCTTGTGCCCGCGCCAGTTCGTTGATATATATGTTGAAGAGGGTGTGGCTTAAGCTGCATCCCTGTCTAACCCCACGACCCTGTGTGAAGAAATTTGTGTGTTTTTTGCCAATTTTAACTGCACACTTGTTGTTTGTGTACATGGATTTGATGATGTCGTATGTTTTACCCCCAACACCACTTTCCATCAGTTTGTATAGCAGACCCTCATGCCAAATTGAGTCGAAGGCTTTTTTGAAATCAACAAAGCATGAGAAGACTTTGCCTTTGTTTTGGTTTGTTTGGTTGTCAATTAGGGTGTGCAGGGTGAATACATGGTCTGTTGTACGGTAATTTGGTAAAAAGCCAATTTGACATTTGCTCAGTACATTGTTTTCACTGAGGAAGTGCACGATTCTGCTGTTAATGATAATGCAGAGGATTTTCCCAAGGTTACTGTTGACGCATATTCCATGGTAGTTATTGGGGTCAAATTTGTCTCCATTTTTGTGGATTGGGGTGATCAGTCCTTGGTTCCAAATATTGGGGAAGATGCCAGAGCTAAGGATGATGTTAAAGAGTTTTAGTATAGCCAATTGGAATTTGTTGTCTGTATATTTGATCATTTCATTTAGGATACCATCAACACCACAGGCCTTTTTGGGTTGGAGGGTTTTTATTTTGTCCTGTAACTCATTCAATGTAATTGGAGAATCCAGTGGGTTCTGGTAGTCTTTAATAGTTGATTCTAAGATCTGTATTTGATCATGTATATGTTTTTGCTCTTTATTCTTTGTTATAGAGCCAAAAAGATTGGAGAAGTGGTTTACCCATACATCTCCATTTTGGATAGATAATTCTTCGTGTTGTTGTTTGTTTAGTGTTTTCCAATTTTCCCAGAAGTGGTTAGAGTCTATGGATTCTTCAATTACATTGAGCTGATTTCTGACATGCTGTTCCTTCTTTTCCGTAGTGTATTTCTGTATTGTTTTAGTGATTCACCGTAGTGAAGGCGTAGACTCAGGTTTTCCGGGTCTCTATGTTTTTGGTTGGACAGGTTTCTCAATTTCTTTCTTAGATTTTTGCATTCTTCATCAAACCATTTGTCATTGTTGTTCATTTTCTTCGGTTTTCAATTTGAGATTTTTAGATTTGATAGGGAAGCTGAGAGGTCAAATATACTGTTAAGATTTTCTACTGACAAGTTTACACCTTCACTATTACAGTGGAACGTTTTACCCAGGAAATTGTCTAAAAGGGATTGAATTTGTTGTTGCCTAATTGTTTTTTGGTAGGTTTCCAAACTGCATTCCTTCCATCTATAGCATTTCTCAATGTTACTCAGTTCCTTTGGCTTTGATGCCTCATGATTGAGTATTGCTCTGTTTAGGTAGACTGTGATTTTGCTGTGGTCTGATAGGGGTGTCAGTGGGCTGACTGTGAACGCTCTGAGAGACTCTGGGTTGAGGTCAGTGATAAAATAGTCTACAGTACTACTGCCAAGAGATGAGCTATAGGTGTACCTACCATAGGAGTCCCCTCGAAGCCTGTCTCTCTCTCTGTCTCTCTCTCTGTCTCTCTCTCTCTGTCTCTCTTTGTCTCTCTCTGTCTCTCTCTCTGTCTCTCTCTCTCTCTGTCTCTCTCTCTGTCTCTCTCTCTCTGTCTCTCTGTCTCTCTCTGTCTCTCTCTCTGTCTCTCTCTCTCTCTCTCTCTGTCTCTCTCTCTGTCTCTGTCTCTCTCTGTCTCTCTCTGTCTCTCTCTGTCTCTCTCTGTCTCTCTCTGTCTCTGTCTCTCTCTCTGTCTCTGTCTCTGTCTCTCTCTCTCTCTCTCTCTCTGTCTCTCTGTCTCTCTCTGTCTCTCTCTGTCTCTGTCTCTCTCTGTCTCTGTCTCTCTGTCTCTCTCTGTCTCTGTCTCTCTCTCTCTCTCTCTCTCTCTCTCTCTCTCTCTCTGCCTGTGTTAATCATTTTCTCTCTGTGTTGATCTCTGAAAGTGATTGTTTTCCGCCTCCGGGATGGAGAAGCTGTCAAACGCTCCCTAAAACACTTCAGCGAGCAGGCCTTTCTAATCGACCTGGCCCGGGTTTCCTGGAAGGATATTGACCTCATCCCGTCAGTAGAGGACGCCTGGTTGCTTTAAAAAAATGTAGAACTAAGAACAGATATAGCCCTTGGTTCACCCCAGATTTGACTGCCCTTGACCAACACAAAAACATCCTGTGGCATTCTGCATTAGCATCGAATAGCCCCCGCGATATGCAACTTTTCAGGGAAGTCAGGAACCAATATACTTAGTCAGTTAGGAAAACTGAGGCTAGCTTTTTCAAACAAAAATGTGCATTCTGTAGCACTAATTCCACTGTAAAGTCCATGGAGAGCACCTCCTCACAGCTGCCTACTGCTCTGAGGCTAGGAAACACTTGTCACCACCGATAAATCTATGATAATCAATCATAAGCATTTTTCTACGGCTGGCCATGCTTTCCACCTGGCTTCCCCTACCCCGGTCAACAGCCCTGCACCCCTGCAGCAACTGGCTCAAGCCCCCCCCCACACGACACACTGCTTCTCCTTCACCCAAATCCAGACAGCTGATGTTCTGAATGAGCTGCAAAATCTGGATCCCTACAAATCAGCTGGGCTAGACAATCTGGACCCTCTCTTTCTAAAATTATCCACAGCAATTGTTGCAACCCTTATTACTAACCTGTTCAACCTCTCTTTAGTATCGTCTGAGATCCCCAAAGATTGGAATGCCCAGACTGTTATAGACCTATATCCACCCTGCCCTGGTCATCCCCGTCTTCCATTAATTTCTTTGGGGTTAACAAACCTCCAAATGAGACACTATAGACCCAGACTGTTATAGACCTATATCCACCCTGCCTTGCTTTTCTAAAATCAGATCACAGACCAATTGGAGTTCCACCGTAACTTCTTCATTAATTTCTTTGGACACCGTGTTAACAAACCTCCAAATGAGCTTCAAGCATCAGCTGTCAGAGCAGCTTACTGATCGCTGTACCTGTACACAGCCCATCTGTAAATAGCACACCCAACTACCTCATCCCCATATTGTTATTTACCCTCTTGCTCTTTTGCACCCCAGTATCTCTACCTGCACATCATCATCTGCACATCTATCACTCCAGTGTTAATGCTAAATTGTAATTATTTCGTCTCTATGGCCTATTTATTGCCTTACCTTCCTACTCTTCTACATTTGCAGACACTGTACATTGATTTTTCTATTGTGTTATTGACTGTACATGTGTTTGTGTGTAGCTCTGTGTTGTTGTTTTTGTCGCCCTGCTTTGCTTTATCTTGGCCAGGTCGCTGTTGTAAATGAGAACTTGTTCTCAACTGGCCTACCTGGATAAATAAAGGTGAAATAAAACAATTAAAGTATGGGGATTCTATTGGTGATCTACAGTAGTTAGCACACAGGAGGACATTTTTCTCTGTTGAGAGAATTTCCTTTTGAATTTCTAGCCAATGTGAAATGTTCCTGTTTTGATTAATTTAAAAGAGTGGGTTGGTTAGGTCTGCTCTATACCAAATTAGCATACCCCTGAGTACCTTCCCTGTTTCACACCTGGTAGTTTGGTTGATGGGACTACCAGCTCTCTGTAACCTCGAGGGCAATCTGTCTGTCTGTCTGTCTGTCTGTCTCTATTTCTGTCTGTCTGCTTCAAATGCAAATGCATAAAGATATGATGAGAAGAGAGCTGAGTTATCGATTAACCACCTGATGAGAGAACTCTACAGGGGTACTTGGGCAAATGCTTGATCATAGGCTTCAGCAAACACTCCAGAACAGTGGTGGGGAAAGTACCCAATAGTCACCTGTTTAGTGAGTCCTCCAGATCAGAGGCTAGAAGGGATGACCAGGGATGTTCTCTGTTTAGTGAGTCCTCCAGATCAGAGGCTAGTATGGATGACCAGGGATGTTCTCTGTTTAGTGAGTCCTCCAGATCAGAGGCTAGAAGGGATGACCAGGGATGTTCTCTGTTTAGTGAGTCCTCCAGATCAGAGGCTAGTAGGGATGACCAGGGATGTTCTCTGTTTAGTGAGTCCTCCAGATCAGAGGCTAGAAGGGATGACCAGGGATGTTCTCTGTTTAGTGAGTCCTCCAGATCAGAGGCAGTAGGGATGACCAGGGATGTTCTCTGTTTAGTGAGTCCTCCAGATCAGAGGCTAGTAGGGATGACCAGGGATGTTCTCTGTTTAGTGAGTCCTCCAGATCAGAGGCTAGTAGGGATGACCAGGGATGTTCTCTGTTTAGTGAGTCCTCCAGATCAGAGGCTAGTAGGGATGACCAGGGGTGTTCTCTGTTTAGTGAGTCCTCCAGATCAGAGGCTAGAAGGGATGACCAGGGATGTTCTCTGTTTAGTGAGTCCTCCAGATCAGAGGCTAGTAGGGATGACCAGGGATGTTCTCTGTTTAGTGAGTCCTCCAGATCAGAGGCTAGAAGGGATGACCAGGGATGCTCTCTGTTTAGTGAGTCCTCCAGATCAGAGGCTAGTATGGATGACCAGGGATGTTCTCTGTTTAGTGAGTCCTCCAGATCAGAGGCAGTAGTGATGACCATTGATGTTCTCTGTTTAGTGAGTCCTCCAGATCAGAGGCTAGTAGGGATGACCAGGGATGTTCTCTGTTTAGTGAGTCCTCCAGATCAGAGGCAGTAGGGATGACCAGGGATGTTTTCTGTTTAGTGAGTCCTCCAGATCAGAGGCTAGTAGGGATGACCAGGGATGTTCTCTGTTTAGTGAGTCCTCCAGATCAGAGGCAGTAGGGATGACCAGGGATGTTCTCTGTTTAGTGAGTCCTCCAGATCAGAGGCTAGTAGGGATGACCAGGGATGTTCTCTGTTTAGTGAGTCCTCCAGATCAGAGGCAGTAGGGATGACCAGGGATGTTCTCTGTTTAGTGAGTCCTCCAGATCAGAGGCTAGTAGGGATGACCAGGGATGGTCTCTTGATAAATGTGTGAATTAGACCATTTTCCTGTCCTGCTAAACATTCAAAATGTAACAAGTACTTTTGGGTATCAGGGAAAATGTATGGAGTAAAAAGTACATTATTTTCTTAATGTACAGTAGTGAAGTAAAAGTAAAAGTTGTCATAAATATAAATAGTAAAGTAAAGTACAGATACCCCCAAAAACTACTTAAGTAGTACTTTAAAGTATTTTAATTGAAGTACCTTAAGTAGTACTTTAAAGTATTTTAATTGTAGTACCTTAAGTAGTACTTTACAGTATTTTTAAAAACTTAAGTACAGAATTACTTGAGCTACAAATAAACAAGAATTGTATTTTCTGTTTTCACACCAACATTGCAATGCTGTAGTTGAACGGGATACGAAATCAATATATATATATATATTGGTAAAAAACAATCAGCAATCTATTATGAAACTGGACATTTATATAAATCTGTTCTCACAAAACAGATAAGGCCTTATTCCACACAGAACTTTGTGTTTCAGCTGAACCAATAAGCACTGAAGCAAACAGGGGATGTTAACATTATATTTATTTACATTATCGAGACAATTTCCTCCAGTCGGAAGCCACTGAGATTTACAAGCAGGGAGTTTATTTGTGGAGAGACAGAGAGACAAAGAGAGAGGGAGGGTGAGAGAGCAGAGAGAGGGAGGGTGTGTGAGAGAGAGAGAGAGAGAGAGAGAGAGAGATGGGGTTAATAAATGAGAAGACAAATTGTCCCGTGAGGGAAGCTACAGTAAACAGCTAAATGTAACCTCTGACCTTTGTGGACCTCAGGTCAAACACACACGCACAGTGCAGATGTTAAAACACCGAGAGTAAACAGCGCCCTCTGATGGTAACGGTTAGTTTTACATCTCTCATGTGGAATACGCCCGACAGAGAAATTACATTAATACATGTTTCCTTCTCTACAGTGACATCTAGTGGACAGACACTGTTATCACACTACAGACCAAGGAATGGTAGCCAACAAGGTCGATCACAAAGAATCCAATATGATTGATAGTAGCGTCCCTGCTGGCTGACATGATATCAGGACACTAACAATCTGTCTGTCTGTCTGCGAGCCCAGTATGTATGTGTTTCTGTTACAGCCTCAACACCTCAACACCTCATCTCTCTCCCCACAGCCTCAACACCTCAACACCTCATCTCCCTCCCCACAGCCTCAACACCTCATCTCCCTCCCCACAGCCTCAACACCTCATCTCCCTCCCCACAGCCTCAACACCTCATCTCCCACCCCACAGCCTCAACACCCCATCTCCCTCCACACAGCCTCAACACCTCAACACCTCATCTCCCCCCACACAGCCTCAACACCCAACACCTCATCCCCTCCCCACAGCCTCAACACCTCATCTCCCTACACACAGCCTCAACACCCAACACCTCATCTCCCTCCACACAGCCTCAACACCTCATCTCCTCATCCCCCAGCCTCAACACCTCAACACCTCATCTCCCTCCACACAGCCTCAACACCTCATCTCCCTCCACACAGCCTCAAACCTCAACACCTCATCTCCTCCACACAGCCTCAACACCTCATCTCCCTCCGCACTGCCTCAACCTCAACACCTCATCTCCCTCCACACAGCCTCAACACCTCAACACCTCATCTCCCTCCACACAGCCTCAACACCTCATCTCCCTCCCCACAGCCTCAACACCTCAACACCTCATCTCCCTCCACACAGCCTCAACACCTCATCTCCTCCACACAGCCTCAACACCTCAACATCTCATCTCCCTCACACAACCTTAACACCTCATCTCCCTCCACACAGCCTCAACACCTCATCTCCCTCCACACAGCCTCAACACCTCAACACCTCATCTCCCTCCCCACAGCCTCAACACCTCATCTCCCTCCACACAGCCTCAACACCTCAACACTCATCTCCCTCCACACAGCCTCAACACCTCAACACCTCATCTCCCTCCCCACAGCCTCAACACCTCATCTCCCTCCACACAGCCTCAACACCTCATCTCCCTCCGCACTGCCTCAACCTCAACACCTCATCTCCCTCCACACAGCCTCAACACCTCATCATCCCTCCCCACAGCCTCAACACCTCAACACCTCATCTCCCTCCACACATCCTCAACACCTCATCTCCCTCCACACAGCCTCAACACCCCATCTCCCTCCACACAGCCTCAACACCTCATCTCCCTCCCCACAGCCTCAACACCTCAACACCTCATCTCCCTCCCCACAGCCTCAACACCTCATCTCCCTCCACACAGCCTCAACACCTCAACACCTCATCTCCCTCCACACAGCCTCAACACCTCATCTCCATCCACACAGCCTCAACACCTCAACACCTCATCTCCCTCCACACAGACTCAACACCCATCTCCATCCACACAGCCTCAAAACCTCAACACCTCATCTCCCTCCACACAGCCTCAACACCTCATCTCCCTCCCCACAGCCTCAACACCTCAACACCTCATCTCCCTCCACACAGCCTCAACACCTCATCTCCCTCCACACAGCCTCAACACCTCATCTCCCTCCACACAGCCTCAACACCTCAACACCTCATCTCCCTCCCCACAGCCTCAACACCTCAACACCTCATCTCCCTCCCCACAGCCTCAACACCCCATCTCCCTCCCCACAGCCTCAAAACCTCAACACCTCATCTCCCTCCACACAGCCTCAACACCTCATCTCCCTCCCCACTGCCTCAACCTCAACACCTCATCTCCCTCCACACAGCCTCAACACCTCATCTCCCTCCACACAGCCTAAAAACCTCAACACCTCATCTCCCTCCACACAGCCTCAACACCTCGTCTCCCTCCACACAGCCTCAACACCTCATCTCCCTCCCCACAGCCTCAAAACCTCAACACCTCATCTCCCTCCACACAGCCTCAACACCTCAACACCTCATCTCCCTCCACACAGCCTCAACACCTCATCTCCCTCCCCACTGCCTCAAAACCGCAACACCTCATCTCCCTCCACACAGCCTCAACACCTCATCTCCCTCCACACAGCCTCAACACCTCATCTCCCTCCACACAGCCTCAAAACCTCAACACCTCATCTCCCTCCCCACAGCCTCAACACCCCATCTCCCTCCCCACAGCCTCAACACCTCATCTCTCCCCCACAGCCTCAACACCTCATCTCCCTCCCCACAGCCTCAACACCCCATCTCCCTCCCCACAGCCTCAACACCTCATCTCCCTCCACACAGCCTCAACACCTCAACACCTCATCTCCCTCCACACAGCCTCAACACCCCACCTCCCTCCACACAGCCTCAACACCTCATCTCCCTCCCCACAGCCTCAACACCTCATCTCCCTCCCCACAGCCTCAACACCTCATCTCCCTCCACACAGCCTCAACACCCATCTCCATCCACACAGCCTCAAAACCTCAACACCTCATCTCCCTCCACACATCCTCAACACCTCATCTCCCTCCCCACAACCTCAACACCTCATCTCCCTCCACACAGCCTCAACACCTCAACACCTCATCTCCCTCCACACAGCCTCAACACCCATCTCCATCCACACAGCCTCAAAACCTCAACACCTCATCTCCCTCCACACAGCCTCACCTCATCACCTCAACACCTCATCTCCCCCCACACAGCCTCAACACCTCATCTCCATCCACACAGCCTCAACACCCCATCTCCCTCCCCACAGCCTCAACACCTCAACACCTCATCTCCCTCCCCACAGCCTCAACACCTCAACACCTCATCTCCCTCCACACAGCCTCAACACCTCATCTCCCTCCACACAGCCTCAACACCTCATCTCCCTCCACACAGCCTCAACACCTCATCTCCCTCCACACAGCCTCAACACCTCAACACCTCATCTCCCTCCCCACAGCCTCAACACCCCATCACACTCCACACAGCCTCAACACCTCATCTCCCTCCACACAGCCTCAACACCTCATCTCCCTCCCCACAGCCTCAAAACCTCAACACCTCATCTCCCTCCACACAGCCTCAACACCTCATCTCCCTCCCCACTGCCTCAACCTCAACACCTCATCTCCCTCCACACAGCCTCAAAACCTCAACACCTCATCTCCCTCCACACAGCCTCAACACCTCAACACCTCATCTCCCTCCACACAGCCTCAACACCTCGTCTCCCTCCACACAGCCTCAACACCTCATCTCCCTCCCCACAGCCTCAACACCTCAACACTTCATCTCCCTCCACACAGCCTCAACAACTCATCTCCCTCCACACTGCCTCAACACCTCAACACCTCATCTCCCTCCCCACAGCCTCAACACCTCATCTCCCTCCCCACAGCCTCAACACCCCATCTCCCTCCACACAGCCTCAACATCTCAACACCTCATCTCCCTCCACACAGCCTCAACACCTCAACATCTCATCTCCCTCCACACAGCCTCAACACCTCAACACCCCATCTCCCTCCACAAAGCCTCAACACCTCAACACCTCATCTCCCTCCACACAGCCTCAACACCTCAACACCTCATCTCCCTCCACACATCCTCAACACCTCATCTCCCTCCACAAAGCCTCAACACCTCATCTCCCTCCACACAGCCTCAACACCCATCTCCATCCACACAGCCTCAAAACCTCAACACCTCATCTCCCTCCACACAGCCTCAACACCTCATCTCCCTCCCCACTGCCTCAACCTCAACACCTCATCTCCCTCACCACAGCCTCAAAACCTCAACACCTCATCTCCCTCCACACAGCCTCAACACCTCATCTCCCTCCCCACTGCCTCAACCTCAACACCTCATCTCCCTCCACACAGCCTCAACACCTCATCTCCCTCCACAAAGCCTCAACACCCATCTCCATCCCCACAGCCTCAAAACCTCAACTCCTCATCAACACCTCATCTCCCTCCACACAGCCTCAACACCTCAACACCTCATCTCCCTCCACACAGCCTCAACACCTCATCTCCCTCCACACAGCCTCAACACCTCAACATCTCATCTCCCTCCACACAGCCTCAACACCTCAACACCCCATCTCCCTCCACAAAGCCTCAACACCTCATCTCCCTCCCCACTGCCTCAACCTCAACACCCCATCTCCCTCCACACAGCCTCAACACCTCATCTCCCTCCACACAGCCTCAACACCTCAACACCTCATCTCCCACAGCCTCAACACCTCAACACCTCATCTCCCTCCACACAGCCTCAACACCTCAACATCTCATCTCCCTCCACACTGCCTCAACACCTCAACACCTCATCTCCCTCCACAGCCTCACAGCCTCATCTCCCTCCACACCTCAACACCTCAACACCTCATCTCCTCCACACAGCCTCAACACCTCAACACCTCATCTCCCTCCACACAGCCTCAACACCTCATCTCCCTCCACACAGCTTCAACACCTCAACACCTCATCTCCCTCCACACAGCCTCAACACCTCAACATCTCATCTCCCTCCACACAGCCTCAACACCTCAACATCTCATCTCCCTCCACACAGCCTCAACACCCCATCTCCCTCCACACAGCCTCAACACCTCAACACCTCATCTCCCTCCACACAGCCTCAACAACTCCCCACATCCTCAACACCTCAACACCTCATCTCTCTCCCCACAGCCTCAACACCTCAACAACTCATCTCCCTCCCCACAGCTTCAACACCTCAACACCTCATCTCCCTCCACACAGCCTCAACACCTCAACACCCCATCTCCCTCCACACAGCCTCAACACCTCAACACCCCATCTCCCTCCACAAAGCCTCAACACCTCAACACCTCATCTCCCTCCACACAGCCTCAACACCTCAACACCTCATCTCCCTCCACACATCCTCAACACCTCATCTCCCTCCACAAAGCCTCAACACCTCATCTCCCTCCACACAGCCTCAACACCCATCTCCATCCACACAGCCTCAACACCTCAACACCTCATCTCCCTCCACACAGCCTCAACACCTCATCTCCCTCCCCACTGCCTCAACCTCAACACCTCATCTCCCTCACCACAGCCTCAAAACCTCAACACCTCATCTCCCTCCACACAGACTCAACACCTCATCTCCCTCCCCACTGCCTCAACCTCAACACCTCATCTCCCTCCACACAGCCTCAACACCTCATCTCCCTCCACACAGCCTCAACACCCATCTCCATCCACACAGCCTCAAAACCTCAACTCCCTCCACACAGCCTCAACACCTCATCTCCCTCCACACAGCCTCAACACCTCAACACCTCATCTCCCTCCACACAGCCTCAACACCTCAACACCTCATCTCCCTCCACACAGCCTCAACACCTCATCTCCCTCCACACAGCCTCAACACCTCAACATCTCATCTCCCTCCACACAGCATCAACACCTCAACACCCCATCTCCCTCCACAAAGCCTCAACACCTCATCTCCCTCCACACAGCCTCAACACCTCATCTCCCTCCCCACTGCCTCAACCTCAACACCCCATCTCCCTCCACACAGCCTCAACACCTCATCTCCCTCCACACTGCCTCAACACCTCAACACCTCATCTCCCTCCACACAGCCTCAACACCTCAACACCTCATCTCCCTCCACACAGCCTCAACACCTCAACATCTCATCTCCCTCCACACTGCCTCAACACCTCAACACCTCATCTTCCTCCACACAGCCTCAACACCTCATCTCCCTCCACACAGCCTCAACACCTCAACACCTCATCTCCCTCCCCACAGCCTCAACACCTCAACACCTCATCTCCCTCCACACAGCCTCAACACCTCATCTCCCTCCACACAGCCTCAACACCTCATCTCCCTCCCCCACAGCCTCAACACCTCAACATCTCATCTCCCTCCCCACAGCCTCAACACCTCATCTCCCTCCACACAGCCTCAACACCTCATCTCCCTCCAACAGCCTCAACACCTCATCTCCCTCCACACAGCCTCAACACCTCAACACCTCATCTCCCTCCCCACACCTCATCAACACCTCCCCTCCACACAGCCTCAACACCTCATCTCCCTCCACACCTCAACACCTCATCTCCCTCCACACAGCCTCAACACCTCATCATCTCCTCCCTCCCCACAGCCTCAACACCCCATCTCCCTCCCCACAGCCTCAAAACCTCAACACCTCTCCCCTCCACACAGCCTCAACACCTCAACAGCCTCTCATCTCCCTCCACACAGCCTCAACACCTCATCTCCCTCCCCACAGCCTCAAAACCTCAACACCTCATCTCCTCCACACAGCCTCAACACCTCAACACCTCTCTCCCTCCACACAGCCTCAACCTCAACACCTCATCTCCCTCCCCACAGCCTCAACACCTCATCTCCTCCCCACACAGCCTCAACACCTCAACACCTCATCTCCCTCCCCACAGCCTCAACACCTCATCTCCTCCCCACAGCCTCAACACCCCATCTCCCTCCAACAGCCTCAACACCTCAACAACTCATCTCCCTCCCCACAGCCTCAACATCTCAACACCTCATCTCCCTCCACACAGCCTCAACACCTCAACACCTCATCTCCCTCCACAAAGCCTCAACACCTCAACACCTCATCTCCCTCCACACAGCCTCAACACCTCAACACCTCATCTCCTCCACACATCCTCAACACCTCATCTCCCTCCACAAAGCCTCAACACCTCATCTCCCTCCACACAGCCTCAACACCCATCTCCATCCACACAGCCTCAAAACCTCAACACCTCATCTCCCTCAACAGCCTCAACACCTCATCTCCCCCCACTGCCTCAACCTCAACACCTCATCTCCCTCCCACAGCCTCAAAACACCTCATCTCCCTCCACACAGCCTCAACACCTCAACACAGCCTCAACACCCATCTCCATCCACACAGCCTCAAAACCTCAACACCTCAACCTCACCTCATCTCCTCCACACAGCCTCAACACCTCAACACCTCTCCCTCCACACAGCCTCAACACCTCAACATCTCATCTCCCTCCACACAGCCTCAACACCTCAACACCCCATCTCCCTCCCACAGCCTCAACACCTCATCTCCCTCCACACAGCCTCAACACCTCAACACCTCATCTCCCTCCACACAGCCTCAACACCTCAACACCTCATCTCCCTCCCACAGCCTCAACACCTCAACATCATCTCCCTCCCACTGCCTCAACACCTCAACACCTCATCTCCCTCCACACAGCCTCAACACCTCATCTCCCTCCCCACAGCCTCAACACCTCAACACCTCATCTCCCTCCACACAGCCTCAACACCTCAACACCTCATCTCCCTCCACACAGCCTCAACACCTCATCTCCCTCCACACAGCCTCAACACCTCATCTCCCTCCACACAGCCTCAACACCTCATCTCCCTCCCCACAGCCTCAACACCTCATCTCCCTCCCCACAGCCTCAACACCTCAACACCTCATCTCCCTCCACACAGCCTCAACAACTCCCCACATCCTCAACACCTCAACACCTCATCTCCTCCCACAGCCTCAACACCTCATCATCTCCTCCCCACAGCTTCAACACCTCAACACCTCATCTCCCTCCACACAGCCTCAACACCTCAACACCCCATCTCCCTCCACACAGCCTCAACACCTCAACACCCCATCTCCCTCCACAAAGCCTCAACACCTCAACACCTCATCTCCCTCCACACAGCCTCAACACCTCAACCCCTCATCTCCCTCACACACCTCAACACCTCATCTCCTCCCCACAGCCTCAACCTCAACACCCCATCTCCCTCCACACAGCCTCAACACCTCAACATCTCATCTCCCTCCACACTGCCTCAACACCTCAACACCTCATCTCCCTCCACACAGCCTCAACACCTCATCTCCCTCCACACAGCCTCAACACCTCAACACCTCATCTCCCTCCACACAGCCTCAACACCTCAACACCTCATCTCCCTCCACACAGCCTCAACACCTCATCTCCCTCCACACAGCTTCAACACCTCAACACCTCATCTCCCTCCACACAGCCTCAACACCTCAACATCTCATCTCCCTCCACACAGCCTCAACACCTCAACACCTCATCTCCCTCCACACAGCCTCAACAACTCCCCACATCCTCAACACCTCAACACCTCATCTCTCTCCCCACAGCCTCAACACCTCATCTCTCCCTCCCCACAGCTTCAACACCTCAACACCTCATCTCCCTCCACACAGCCTCAACACCTCAACACCCATCTCCCTCCACACAGCCTCAACACCTCAACACCCCATCTCCCTCCACAAAGCCTCAACACCTCAACACCTCATCTCCCTCCACACAGCCTCAACACCTCAACACCTCATCTCCCTCCACATCCTCAACACCTCATCTCCCTCCACAAAGCCTCAACACCTCATCTCCTCCACACAGCCTCAACACCCATCTCCATCCACACAGCCTCAAAACCTCAACACCTCATCTCCCTCCACACAGCCTCAACACCTCAACATCTCATCTCCCTCCCCACAGCCTCAACACCCCATCTCCATCCACACAGCCTCAACACCTCATCTCCCTCCCCACAGCCTCAACACCTCATCTCCCCATCTCCCTCCCCACAGCCTCAACAAATGTTTACATATCTTGCATTACTCATCTCATATATACAGTGGGGCAAAAAAGTATTAAGTTCTCCTACTTAAAAAGATGAGAGAGGCCTGTAATTTTCATCATAGGTACACTTCAACTATGACAGACAAAATTAGAAAATAAAATCCAGATAAACACATTGTAGGATTTTTAATGAATTTATTTGCAAATTATGTTGGAAAATAATTTTTGGGTCACCTACAAACAAGCAAGATTTCTGGCTTCTTTAAGAGGCTCCTCTGTCCTCCACTCGTTACCTGTATTAATGGCACCTGTTTGAACTTGTTATCAGTATAAAAGACACCTGTCCACACCCTCAAACAGTCACACTCCAAACTCCACTACGGCCAAGACCAAAGAGATGTCAAAGGACATCAGAAACAACATTGTAGACCTGCACCAGGCTGGGAAGACTGAATCTGCAATAGGTAAGCAGCTTGGTTTGAAGAAATCAACTGTGGGAGCAATTATTAGGAAATGGAAGACATACAAGACCACTGATAATCTCCCTCGATCTGGGGCTCCACGCAAGATCTCACCCCGTGGGGTCAAAATGATCACAAGAACGGTGAGCAAAAATCCCAGAACCACACGGGGGAGCCTAGTGAATGACCTGCAGAGAGCTGGGACCAAAGTAACAAAGCCTACCATCAGTAACACACTACGCCGCCAGGGACTCAAATCCTGCAGTGCCAGATGTGTCCCCCTGTTTTCATTTTGTCATTTTGTCCTACAATGTGATTTTCTGGATTTTATTTTCTCATTTTGTCTGTCATAGTTGAAGTGTACCTATGATGAATGACCTATGACCCTATGAGCCCTGGTCAGAAGGAGTGCTCTACTTTAGACCAGAGCCCTGTGGGGACCCTATGAGCCCTGGTCAGAAGGAGTGCACTACTTTAGACCAGAGCCCTGTGGGGACCCTATGAGCCCTGGTCAGAAGGAGTGCACTACTTTAGACCAGAGCCCTGTGGGGACCCTATGAGCCCTGGTCAGAAGGAGTGCACGACTTTAGACCAGAGCCCTGTGGGGACCCTATGAGCCCTGGTCAGAAGGAGTGCACTACTTTAGACCAGAGCCCTGTGGGGACCCTATGAGCCCTGGTCAGAAGGAGTGCTCTACTTTAGACCAGAGCCTTGTGGGGACCCTATGAGCCCTGGTCAAAAGGAGTGCTCTACTTTAGACCAGAGCCCTGTGGGGACCCTATGAGCCCTGGTCAGAAGGAGTGCACGACTTTAGACCAGAGCCCTTTGGGGACCCTATGAGCCCTGGTCAGAAGGAGTGCACGACTTTAGACCAGAGCCCTGTGGGGACCCTATGAGCCCTGGTCAGAAGGAGTGCACGACTTTAGACCAGAGCCCTGTGTGGACCCTATGAGCCCTGGTCAGAAGGAGTGCACGACTTTAGACCAGAGCCCTGTGGGGACCCTATGAGCCCTGGTCAGAAGGAGTGCACGACTTTAGACCAGAGCCCTGTGGGGACCCTATGAGCCCTGGTCAGGAGTGCACTACTTTAGACCAGAGCCTTGTGGGGACCCTATGAGCCCTGGTCAGGAGTGCACTACTTTAGACCAGAGCCCTGTGGGGACCCTATGAGCCCTGGTCAGAAGGAGTGCACTACTTTAGACCAGAGCCCTGTGGGGACCCTATGAGCCCTGGTCAGAAGGAGTGCACGACTTTAGACCAGAGCCCTGTGGGGACCCTATGAGCCCTGGTCAGAAGGAGTGCACTACTTTAGACCAGAGCCCTGTGGGGACCCTATGAGCCCTGGTCAGAAGGAGTGCACTACTTTAGACCAGAGCCTTGTGGGGACCCTATGAGCCCTGGTCAGTATCCTGTCCCTCGTCCAACACACTTTCTCAGAGGCTCTGAGGCAAAACCGCAGAGAGATACAACTGGAGAACGACAACGCGAGCGAGCTAGCTAAATGAATTAAGAGGGGAAGGGAAGCTATCAGAACGGGCGGATGAGAATGGATGTAAGGACAGGAAGTGGGTTGTGTGTTGACCTGGATAACGTGAATCCAAAAGCAGGATTACTCAACTTCAGTCCTGTGAAGGAGAAGAATAGATGGTACTTTTTGTTTTGTTCCAGCCCAACACTAACACACAACGCCTGGTTCAACGAACCAACGGATTAAAGACTAGTTGAGCCGGAGGGGAAAAAAATAAAAATGTACGACGAGACGTTTGTTCATTTCAATCATTTGATTATCAATATAATCAATACATTTTAGTTGAAGGTACAACTGACTAGTTATCGTCCCCTGTCACTGTCCTTTCCCTGCAGCTGAATGTATTGATTATCAATATAATCAATTCATTTTAGTTGAAGGTACAACTGACTAGTTATCGTCCCCTGTCACTGTCCTTTCCCTGCAGCTGAATGTATTGATTATCAATATAATCAATACATTTTAGTTGAATCTACAACTGACTAGTTATAACTCCCCTGTCACTGTCCTTTCCCTTGACAGCTAGTAACAGTAATGTATTGATTATCAATATAATCAATTCATTTTAGTTGAAGGTACAACTGACTAGGTATCGTCCCCTGTCACTGTCCTTTTAATATACTGCAGAAAATGTATTGATTATCAATATAATCAATTCATTTTAGTTGAAGGTACAACTGACTAGGTATCGTCCCCTGTCACTGTCCTTTCCCTGCAGCTGAATGTATTGATTATCAATATAATCAATTCATTTTAGTTGAAGGTACAACTGACTAGGTATCGTCCCCTGTCACTGTCCTTTCCCTGCAGCTGAAAGCTGACACTTCTCTGATAGGGATGCTATTCTAAATCTCTCCACTAGAGGTCGCTATAACTCCATGTTTCACAGCACCACGTTTTACTTGACGGTAGTAACAGTAACATCATACAGATCATCGAGATGATTTACATGTCATATCCTCGTCTGAAAACTGGAAAAAAAAAACAACAACACCTCCAACAATCTTTTTTTTTTAATATACTGCAGAAACATTTATATGCTTTTTACAGTGCAATTTATTCATCGTACAATAATGACAAAAAAAACAACAACAACAACAACAACATAATCAAATCAACAAAACCCATTAAAAGATGATTGTCACTTTTAAACTGTCATTCACCATTATTACATAAAGAATGCGAATAAATAATGTACAGAGATATTTACATTATGCAAAACAAAATGGAAGTGCAAAGAAAGGTTGTTTTTTTGTGGGGGGGGGGGAATCCATGGAAACAGGAAGGATAGAACAGAAGCTTAATACAGATACATTGTTCCCATAGAAATAGAATCATGGCCGCCAGTCCACCTCTTAGACCCATTGACTTGAATGGGACCTCCGTTCTAGTCAACCTATTTCTATAATTGTACCGACTCCCTTCCGACTTCTAATGCCAGTAATCAACAACTAATAATAATAACACCATTACATATTTTACAGGACATTTAGTAACGTTTAGGCATTTTTTAACTTCCTATGTAAAATTATCTCTATATTGTTATTTAAACTTCTAGTAAAACATAATTCGGAAGGAGAGAGAGAGAAAAAATGAACACGGTACGTTCGCGTATAGAGAGACAAAATCACAGTATAGAGCGTCATGTTGTTGTTTCATCCGATGGAAATAGAAGAACAAAATCACAGAAGCACAAGAGAGAGAGAGAGAGGCACCCTGTCCCAAACTGACCCCTGACCCTTAGACACTTCTCTTCTTGCCTGTCCCCTGACCCTTGGACACTTCTCTTCTAGCCCGTCCCCTGACCATTGGACACTTCTCTTCTAGCCCGTCCCCTGACCCTTGGACACTTCTCTTCTAGCCTGTCCCCTGACTCTTAGACACTTCTCTTCTAGCCCGTCCCCTGACCCTTAGACACTTCTCTTCTAGCCCGTCCCCTGACCCTTAGACACCTCTCTCCTAGCCTGTCCCCTGACCCTTAGACACTTCTCTTCTAGCCTGTCCCCTGACCCTTAGACACTTCTCTTCTAGCCTGTCCCCTGACCCTTGGACACTTCTCTTCTAGCCTGTCCCCTGACCCTTAGACACTTCTCTTCTAGCCTGTCCCCTGACCCTTAGACACTTCTCTTCTAGCCTGTCCCCTGACCCTTGGACACTTCTCTTCTAGCCTGTCCCCTGACCCTTAGACACTTCTCTTCTAGCCCGTCCCCTGACCCTTAGACACTTCTCTTCTAGCCTGTCGTCACGGTGTTGATCTGAGAACAATGAGGAGGCTTAAGCTGCATAGCGAACGGTGGAGCTATAATTTTCCCATCTCAAATCTACACTCAGAATGTCATTCAGGGGATTCTTGAAAGTCAGGACAATCTATTATTATTTTTTTTAACAATTTTTTTTAGTTAACCTTTATTTAACTAGGCAAGTCAGTTAAGAACAAATTCTTATTTTCAATGACGGCCTAGGAACAGTGGGTTAACTGCCTTGTTCAGGGGCAGAACGACAGATTTGTACCTTGTCAGCTCGGGGGTTTGAACTTGCAACCTTTCGGTTACTAGTCCAACGCTCTAACCACTAGGCTAAAAAAATTACATTTAGGGGAATTTTATGAGGAAAAATATTTTTATTCAGGGTAATTTTTCTAAATATTTGCAATATTATTAATTTCCATATCGGCTCTGTGAAATGTCCTTGTCTGGAGCAAAGGACCACAATTTTAAACTCAAAAGTGTTTAAAAATCGAAAACCGGACAATCATGGATATTAACTGAAGTGGGATATATCATGTCCCTGTCTGACATCAAGGAACATTTATCTCAAAACTGTGATTCATAAAAGATGTTCGGAGTTTTGGTCAACTCAAATTATTCAGGAACGAGAATGGGCAGCTACAGTAAACAAATATTATTGATCCCCTCCCCCAAGTTCAAACCCCCGATCTGACAAGGTACATATCTGTCGTTCTGCCCCTGAACAAGGCAGTTAACCCACTGTTCCTAGGCCGTCATTGAAAATTGAAAATAAGAATTTGTTCTTAACTGACTTGCCTAGTTAAATAAAGGTATAAAATTAATATAGAATATGATTTTTAGTTCAAATATGTTACATTTTAATTAGGTTTTAGAGCCAAAAAAAAGCAATTGAGCAAAAAAAAAACTAAATTGCTACGTAGTATACCACTTGAGTAAATTATGAAAAAATATGCAATTAGTTATTATTAAACATCAACTCTGTCAGAAAATCGGAAAGATCTGATCATGTTATTGAAAGGGATTTTTCAAACAAGATAAACAAAATAATTTTGAATTTAACTTTTTTAATTTTTTTATCGACAAATAAAAGTCTGTTTTGAGTTGTTGTCACCTCCGTCAGTTCCTCGGCTGTCACTTATTGCTATCCCACTTAAGACATATACAGTATATATACAGTATATGTATATGCATATATATATATTATATTTTATATTCTGAAACAATATGTTAATAATAGTCTTGCAAAATATGCTTAAACTATTGAACTGTTTGCTGTGAAAATCAGGATAAACTTTAAACTTTATCTTGTTTCATTTTCTTAATCTAGAAAAACATTCCAAAAAATGCTAATGAAATGAACCCTGGAGAATAGTGGTATAAAACAAAAGACAAAAAAAAAAGACATTGAGATCTGTATTACAAAGTTAAACAAGCTACAATGTTAGAAGGAAACAAGGCCATTAAACAAGCTACAATGTCAGAAGGAAACAAGGCCATTAAACAAGCTACAATGTTAGAAGGAAACAAGGCCATTAAACAAGCTACAATGTTAGAAGGAAACAAGGCCATTAAACACTCGTTGGACAGTAAAAACACAAGGCCATTCATTTCTGAAGGAGTTTTACTATGAAAAAAAGGTAATCATGAGGAGGTAGCTCCTTTACAAAGGTGTGATAGCTAATAATAATAATAATACTTTGGTTTATTATTCAAATATATATTTAAAATGTTGTTATTATGAAGAAAAAATCATATTTGGGCTAAAAAGTTTTTGATTGTTCCGTCTTTCAAGAAACCCTGATTTACATGTACAAGGAATTTGACCTGGTGAAATGGTCTAGGGTGTAGGGGCGAGGGTGTCGGGTGTAGGGGCGAGGGTGTCGGATGTAGGGGCGAGGGTGTAGGGTGAGAGTGTAGGGTGAGAGTGTAGGGGCGAGGGTGTAGGGTGAGGTGTAGGGGCGAGGCTGTAGGGGCGAGGGTGTAGGGTGAGGCTGTAGGGGCGAGGGTGTAGGGGCGAGGGTGTAGGGTGAGGGTGTAGGGGCGAGGGTGTAGGGGCGAGGGTGTAGGGTGAGGCTGTAGGGGCGAGGGTGTAGGGGTGAGGGTGTAGGGGCGAGGGTGTAGGGTGTAGGGGCGAGGGTGTAGGGGCGAGGGTGTAGGGTGTAGGAGCGAGGGTGTAGGAGCGAGGGTGTAGGGTGTAGGGGCGGGGTGTGGTGGCGATGGTGTAGGGGCGAGGGTTTAGGGGCAAGGGTGTAGGGGCGAGGGTGTAGGGGCGAGGGTGTAGGGTGAAGGGGCGAGAGTGTAGGGGTGAGGGTGTAGGGTGTAGGGGCGAGGGTGTAGGGTTGATTTTGAGTCAGGGCAAGGATTTCAGATAAGACATTACACACTGCAGTGTAAAACATTGTGCTCCTGAATCCTTCCTGGTAGCAGATCAGATACTGGTGGAACTATATAGAGACTGAATCCTTCCTGGTAGCAGATCAGATACTGGTGGAACTATATAGAGACTGAATCCTTCCTGGTAGCAGATCAGACACAGGTGGAACTATATAGAGACTGAATCCTTCCTGGTAGCAGATCAGACACAGGTGGAACTATATAGAGACATTAGTACACCTCACCTCTGTCACCTCATCTAGCTGATCAAGCTAAGAAAGACAGAGCTGTGTGTGTTCGTCCTGCTCCAGTTGTTCGATCATGAAAACCACAGGTCGGTCTACGCTGCAGTCTTGTCTATAAAGTCCCCCCCGTGCCGTTCATAGTTCTGCGTCCAGGTTGAGACTGTTGTTTATCCACAGTTCTAGTACTCCAGAGCCACTTCATAGCAGAACTTGTACTGATCCTGTAGAACACAAACAAAACAAAACAAGGGGCTGGTATTCTTCACCATTGATCTGATCTAGGCTACATAAAGACTAATCTGATCTAGGCTACATAAAGACTAATCTGATCTAGGCTACATAAACCCTAATCTGATCTAGGCCACATAAACCCTAATCTGATCTAGGCCACACATATTCTTCACCATTGATCTGATCTACGTAAAACATTTACACATCGGACAGGATATTTGCCGTCTTGTCATGACATTGAGCCGAGGAGTTTGACAAGACACAAAACAGATCTGTAGTGTTAATGATTACATGATGTGTTTCCTACCAGTAGGTCAGCTGTAGTGTTAATGATTACAGAATGTGTTTCCTACCAGTAGGTCAGCTGTAGTGTTAATGATTACAGAATGTGTTTCCTACCAGTAGGTCAGCTGTAGTGTTAATGATTACATGATGTGTTTCCTACCAGTAGGTCAGCTGTAGTGT
>NC_088214.1:3834707-3837207 GCF_036934945.1 Oncorhynchus masou masou
TACAGGTTAATAACAGACAGACAGGTAGATACAGGTTAACAAACAGACAGACAGGTAGATACAGGTTGATAGACAGACAGGTAGATACAGGTTAACAAACAGACAGACGGGTGAATATAGGTTCATAGACAGACAGACAGACATATATATAAGTTGGGGTCAGGTAAGGTAGTTGGGATCAGGTAAGGTAGTTAGGGTCAGGTAAGGTAGTTGGGATCAGGTAGGGTAGTTGGGGTCAGGTAAGGTAGTTGGGGTCAGGTAAGGTAGTTAGGATCAGGTAAGGTAGTTGGGGTCAGGTATGGTAGTTGGGGTCAGGTATGGTAGTTAGGGTCAGGTAAGGTAGTTGGGGTCAGGTAAGGTAGTTGGGGTCAGGTAAGGTAGTTGGGGTCAGGTAAGGTAGTTGGGGTCAGGTAAGGTAGTTGGGTAAGGTAGTTGGGGTCAGGTAAGATAGTTGGGGTCAGGTAATGTAGTCAGTGTCAGGTAAGGTAGTTGGGTTCAGGTAAGATAGTTGGGGTCAGGTAAGGTACAGGTAAGGTAGTTGGGATCAGGTAAGGTAGTTGGGGTCAGGTAAGGTAGTTGGGGTCAGGTAAGGTAGTTACAGGTCAGGTAAGGTAGTTGGGATCAGGTAAGGTAGTTGGGGTCAGGTAAGGTAGTTAATGTCAGGTAAGACAGGTCAGGTAAGGTAGTTGGGGTCAGGTAAGGTAGTTGGGGTCAGGTAAGGTAGTTGGGGTCAGGTAAGGTAGTTAGGTTCAGGTAAGGTAGTTGGGGTCAGGTAAGGTAGTTGGGGTCAGGTAAGGTAGTTGGGGTCAGGTAAGGTAGTTGGGATCAGGTAAGGTAGTTGGGGTCAGGTAAGGTAGTTGGGGTCAGGGGGGTAGTTGGAGTCAGGTAAGGTAGTTGGGGTCAGGTAAGGTAGTTGGGGTCAGGTAAGGTAGTTGGGGTCAGGTAAGGTAGTTGGGGTCAGGTAAGGTAGTTGGGGTCAGGTAAGGTAGTTGGGTTCAGGTAAGGTTAATAACAGACAGTCAGGTAAGGTAGTTGGGGTCAGGTAAGGTAGTTGGGGTCAGGTAAGGTAGTTGGGGTCAGGTAAGGTAGTTGGGGTCAGGTAAGGTAGTTAGGTTCAGGTAAGGTAGTTGGGTTCAGGTAAGGTAGTTGGGGTCAGGTAAGGTAGTTGGGGTCAGGTAGTTGGGATCAGGTAAGGTAGTTGGGGTCAGGTAAGGTAGTTGGGGTCAGGTAAGGTAGTTGGGGTCAGGTAAGGTAGTTGGGGTCAGGTAAGGTAGTTGGGGTCAGGTAAGGTAGTTGGGGTCAGGTAAGATAGTTGGGGTCAGGTAAGATAGTTGGGGTCAGGTAATGTAGTTAGTGTCAGGTAAGGTAGTTGGGGTCAGGTAAGGTAGTTGGGATCAGGTAAGGTAGTTGGGGTCAGGTAAGGTAGTTGGGGTCAGGTAAGGTAGTTGGGGTCAGGTAAGATAGTTGGGGTCAGGTAATGTAGTCAGTGTCAGGTAAGGTAGTTGGGTTCAGGTAAGGTAGTTAGGAAAAGGTAGTTGGGATCAGGTAAGGTAGTTGGGATCAGGTAAGGTAGTTGGGATCAGGTAAGATAGTTGGGGTCAGGTAAGATAGTTGGGGTCAAGTAAGGTAGTTGGGGTCAGGTAAGGTAGTTGGGGCCAGGTAAGGTAGTTGGGGTCAGGTGTGTCAGGTAAGGTAGTTGGGGTCAGGAGTGTCAGGTAAGGTAGTTTGGGTCAGGTGTTTCAGGTAAGGTAGTTAGGGGCAGGTGTTTCAGGTAAGGTAGTTGGGGTCAGGTAAGGTAGTTGGGGTCAGGTGTTTCAGGTAAGGTAGTTGGGGTCAGGTAAGGTAGTTGGGGTCAGGTGAGGTAGTTGGGGTCAGGTAAGGTAGTTGGGGTCAGGTGTTTCAGGTAAGGTAGTAGGGGTCAGGTAAGATAGTTGTGGTCAGGTAAGATAGTTGTGGTCAGGTAAGATAGTTGGGGTCAGGTTTTTCAGGTAAGGTAGTCAGTACTTAGTTGTCCCATAGTCCCATGATGTGTGTGCGTACCCGTGCTGCGTTGTAGATCCGGAATATTCTACTGATTATGTCCTCCTCCAGATCAGCTGAGACAAACTCCACTTGGATTGGCCCATGGCGATGCACGCCGTTCTCTGGCCAGTACTGAGGACAGAGCTAACGCACACACAACACACACACCACACACACACAACGCACACACACACAAACAACACACACACACAACGCACACACAACACACACACAACACACACACAACACACACACAACACACACACAACACACACACACAACGCACACACAACGCACACACAACGCACACACAACGCACACACAACACACACACACACACACAACGCACACACACAACGCACACACACAACGCACACACACAACGCACACACAACACACACACAACACACACACAACGCACACACAACGCACACACACAACACACACACAACACACACACACGACACACACACGACAC
>NC_088214.1:3839707-3882207 GCF_036934945.1 Oncorhynchus masou masou
CTACCTTACCTGATCCCAACTACCTTACCTGACCCCAACTACCTTACCTGACCCTAACTACCTTACATGACCCCAACTACCTTACCTGACCCCAACTACCTTACCTGACCCCAACTACCTTACCTGACCCCAACTACCTTACCTGACCCCAACTACCTTACCTGACCCCAACTACCTTACCTGACCCCAACTACCTTACCTGACCCCAACTACCTTACCTGACCCCAACTACCTTACCTGACCCCAACTACCTTACCTGACCCCAACTACCTTACCTGACCCCAACTACCTTACCTGACCCCAACTACCTTACCTGACCCCAACCACCTTACCTGACCCCAACTACCTTACCTGACCCCAACTACCTTACCTGACCCCTGACCCTAACTACCTTACCTGACCCCAACTACCTTACCTGACCCCAACTACCTTACCTGACCCCAACTACCTTACCTGACCCCAACTACCTTACCTGACCCCAACTGCCTTACCCCGACTACCTACCTGACCCCAACTACCTTACCTGACCCCAACTACCTTACCTGACCCCAACCACCTTACCTGATCCCAACTACCTTACCTGACCCCAACTACCTTACCTGACCCCAACTGCCTTACTCCAACTACCTACCTGACCCCAACTACCTTACCTGACCCCAACTACCTTACCTGACCCCAACTACCTTACCTGACCCCAACTGCCTTACTCCAACTACCTTAACAGATCCCAACTACCTTACCTGACCCCAACTACCTTACCTGACCCCAACCACCTTACCTGACCCCGACCACCTTACCTGATCCCGACCACCTTACCTGACCCTAACCACCTTACCTGACCCCAACTACCTTACCTGACCCCAACTACCTTACCTGACCCTGACTACCTTACCTGATCCGAACTACCTTACCTGACCCCGACTACCTTACCTGATCCTGACCACCTTACCTGACCCCAACCACCTTACCTGATCCTGACCACCTTACCTGACCCTAACCACCTTACCTGACCCTAACCACCTTACCTGACCCCAACTACCTTACCTGACCCCAACCACCTTACCTGACCCCAACTACCTTACCTGACCCCAACTACGTTACCTGACCCTAACTACCTTACCTGACCCCAACTACCTTACCTGACCCCAACTACCTTACCTGACCCCAACTACCTTACCTGACCCCAACTGCCTTACCCCGACTACCTACCTGACCCCAACTACCTTACCTGACCCCAACTACCTTACCTGACCCCAACCACCTTACCTGATCCCAACTACCTTACCTGACCCCAACTACCTTACCTGACCCCAACTACCTTACCTGACCCCAACTGCCTTACTCCAACTACCTACCTGACCCCAACTACCTTACCTGACCCCAACTACCTTACCTGACCCCAACTACCTTACCTGACCCCAACTACCTTACCTGACCCCAACTACCTTACCTGACCCCAACTACCTTACCTGACCCCAACTGCCTTACCTGACCCCAACTACCTTACCTGACCCCAACTACCTTACCTGACCCCTAACTAACTACTTACCTGACCCCAACTACCTTACCTGACCCCAACCACCTTACCTGATCCCAACTACCTTACCTGACCCCAACTACCTTACCTGACCCCAACTACCTTACCTGACCCCAACTGCCTTACCCCAACTACCTTACCTGACCCCAACTACCTTACCTGACCCCAACTACCTTACCTGACCCAACTACCTTACCTGACCCAACTACCTTACCTGACCCCAACTACCTTACCTGACCCCAACTACCTTACCTGACCCCAACTACCTTACCTGACCCCTAACTACCTTACCTGACCCCAACTACCTTACCTGACCCCAACTACCTTACCTGACCCCAACTACCTTACCTGACCCCAACTACCTTACCTGACCCCAACTACCTTACCTGACCCCAACTACCTTACCTGACCCAACTACCTTACCTGACCCCAACTACCTTACCTGACCCCAACTACCTTACCTGACCCCAACTACCTTACCTGACCCCAACTACCTTACCTGACCCCGACTACCTTACCTGACCCCAACTACCTTACCTGACCCCAACTACCTTACCTGACCCCAACTACCTTACCTGACCCTAACTACCTTACCTGACCCCAACTACCTTACCTGACCCCAACTACCTTACCTGACCCCAACTACCTTACCTGACCCCAACTACCTTACCTGACCCCAACTACCTTACCTGACCCCAACTACCTTACCTGACCCCAACTACCTTACCTGACCCTAACTACCTTACCTGACCCCAACTACCTTACCTGACCCCAACTACCTTACCTGACCCCGACCACCTTACCTGACCCCAACTACCTTACCTGACCCCAACTACCTTACCTACCCCAACTGCCTTACCTGACCCTAACTACCTTACCTGACCCCAACTACCTTACCTGACCCCAACTACCTTACCTGACCCCAACTACCTTACCTGACCCCAACTGCCTTACCTGACCAACTACCTTACCAGACCCAACTACCTTACCTGACCCCAACTACCTTACCTGACCCTAACTACCTTAACCAACTACCTTACCTGACCCCAACCACCTTACCTGATCCCTAACCACCTTACCTGACCCTAACCACCTTACCTGACCCCAACTACCTTACCTGACCCCAACTACCTTACCTGACCCTGACCCCAACTACCTTACCTGACCCCAACTACCTTACCTGACCCCAACTACCTTACCTGATCCTGACCACCTTACCTGACCCCAACTACCTTACCTGACCTGACCACCTTACCTGACCCTAACTACCTTAACCTGACCCCCAACTACCTTACCTGACCCCAACTACCTTACCTGACCCCAACCACCTTACCTGACCCCAACTACCTTACCTGACCCCAACTACCTTACCTGACCCCAACTACCTTACCTGACCCCAACTACCTTACCTGACCCCAACTACCTTACCTGACCCCAACTACCTTACCTGACCCCAACTACCTTACCTGACCCCAACCTTACCTGACCCCAACTACCTTACCTGACCCCAACTACCTTACCTGACCCCAACTACCTTACCTGACCCCAACCACCTTACCTGACCCCAACTACCTTACCTGACCCCAACTACCTTACCTGACCCCAACTGCCTTACTCCAACTACCTACCTGACCCCAACTACCTTACCTGACCCCAACTACCTTACCTGACCCCAACTACCTTACCTGATCCCAACTACCTTACCTGACCCCAACTACCTTACCTGACCCTAACTACCTTACCTGACCAACTACATGACCCCAACTACCTTACCTGACCCCAACTACCTGACCCCAACTACCTGACCCCAACTACCTTACCTGATCCCAACTACCTTACCTGACCCTAACTACCTTACCTGACCCCAACTACCTTACCTGACCCCAACTACCTTACCTGACCCCGACCACCTTACCTGACCCTAACCACCTTACCTGACCCCAACTACCTTACCTGACCCCAACTACCTTACCTGACCCCAACTACCTTACCTGACCCCGACTACCTTACCTGACCCTGACTACCTTACCTGATCCGAACTACCTTACCTGACCCCGACTACCTTACCTGACCCCAACCACCTTACCTGATCCCGACCACCTTACCTGACCCTAACCACCTTACCTGACCCCAACTACCTTACCTGACCCCAACTACCTTACCTGACCCCAACTACCTTACCTGACCCCAACTACCTTACCTGATCCCAACTACCTTACCTGACCCCAACTACCTTACCTGACCCCAACTACCTTACCTGACCCCAACTACCTTACCTGACCCTAACTACCTTACCTGACCCCAACTACCTTACCCCTGACCCTAACTAACCCCAACCTTACCTGACCCCAACTACCTTACCTGACCCCAACTACCTTACCTGACCCCTTACCTGACCCCAACTACCTTACCTGACCCCAACTACCTTACCTGACCCCAACTACCTTACCTGACCCCAACTACCTTACCTGACCCCAACTGCCTTACCCCAACTACCTACCTGACCCCAACTACCTTACCTGACCCCAACTACCTTACCTGACCCCAACCACCTTACCTGATCCCAACTACCTTACCTGACCCCAACTACCTTACCTGACCCCAACTACCTTACTCCAACTACCTACCTGACTCCAACTACCTACCTGACCCCAACTACCTTACCTGACCCCAACTACCTTACCTGACCCCAACTACCTTACCTGACCCCAACTACCTTACCTGACCCCAACTACCTTACCTGACCCCAACTACCTTACCTGACCCCAACTGCCTTACCCCAACTACCTACCTGACCCCAACTACCTTACCTGACCCCAACTACCTTACCTGACCCCAACTACCTTACATGACCCCAACTACCTTACCTGACCCCAACTACCTTACCTGACCCCGACTACCTTACCTGACCCTAACCACCTTACCTGACCCCAACCACCTTACCTGATCCCGACCACCTTACCTGACCCTAACCACCTTACCTGATCCTGACCACCTTACCTGACCCTAACCACCTTACCTGACCCTAACCACCTTACCTGACCCCAACTACCTTACCTGACCCCAACCACCTTACCTGATCCCAACTACCTTACCTGACCCTACAACTACCTTACCTGACCCCAACTACCTTACCCAACCCATACTACCTTACCTGACTCCAACTACCTACCTGACCCCAACTACCTTACCTGACCCCAACTACCTTACCTGACCCCAACTACCTTACCTGACCCCAACTACCTTACCTGACCCCAACTACCTTACCTGACCCCAACTACCTTACCTGACCCCAACTGCCTTACCCCAACTACCTTACCTGACCCCAACTACCTTACCTGACCCTAACTACCTTACCTGACCCCAACTACCTTACATGACCCCAACTACCTTACCTGACCCCAACTACCTTACCTGACCCCGACTACCTTACCTGACCCCAACCACCTTACCTGACCCCAACCACCTTACCTGATCCCTGACCTACCTTACCTGACCCCAACCACCTTACCTGATCCCCCACCTTACCTGACCCCAACCACCTTACCTGACCCCAACCTGACCCCAACTACCTACCTGACCCCAACTACCTTACCTGACCCCGACCACCTTACCTGACCCCGACCACCTTACCTGACCCTAACCACCTTACCTGACCCCGACCACCTTACCTGATCCTAACCACCTTACCTGACCCCAACTACCTTACCTGACCCCAACCACCTTACCTGATCCTGACCACCTTACCTGACCCTAACCACCTTACCTGACCCCAACTACCTTACCTGACCCCAACTACCTTACCTGACTCCGACTACCTTACCTGACACACCTGTCGACTGAATTAAGTTTCCTAATATTTAATAAAATAATCTAATTTTAAGTGTTAATTTCTTAACTAACTCATTAACATGTTTTTTAAAAGATAGCTTTTTGTTCGATCCAGATAACCAGATATGTATACGTGTGAACACGATCAATGAGGGCACCATCCAACCTACATATACATAAATCATCAGATACATTTATATGTTAACGTGAATTGGAGATGAACATTTAGTTAACAAGCATCAAAACGTAGCTCCACTAAAGCTGACCGCACACAATGCTGAGACCTTTAAAACCACCTGGAATTGAACTGATAAAGGCCAACTAAAGCAACATTGAGTTAGCTGACTTTTTGTATTAATTGGTGCTTGGTGCAGCCTTATATAATATCTTTCTGTTTCTCTTCTCCTTTCAGGTGACAGGTATCAGTATTCTCAACAACCAAACAAACAAAAAAATCCACCTGTTTCCTTCTTTTTTTAAACCCCCAGGAAACCCATAGTTTCTTTTTGCCTGTAAAAGAATAGGTGATCAAAAGATGTTCAGGGGGAGAATGGAGGTGATACAGAACGGGGATTACCAACTCTTTGCTTTGACAGTTAAAAACTGTGAGAGTAAACCCCAAGGGGGCGGGCTCATACGAGCAGGGAAATACCCACGTCTACCCTCTCTGAAGAACCCACGTCTACCCTCTCTGAAGAACCCACGTCTACCCTCTCTGAAGAGACAGATGAGGTAGAAACGATACAACATACACCTGTATAGTCAGGGAAATACCCACGTCTACCCTCTCTGAAGAACCCACGTCTACCCTCTCTGAAGAGACAGATGAGGTAGAAACGATACAACATACACCTGTATAGTCAGGGAAATACCCACGTCTACCCTCTCTGAAGAACCCACGTCTACCCTCTCTGAAGAGACAGATGAGGTAGAAACGATACAACATACACCTGTATAGACAGGGAAATACCCACGTCTACCCTCTCTGAAGAACCCACGTCTACCCTCTCTGAAGAGACAGACGAGGTAGAAACGATACAACATACACCTGTATAGTCAGGGAAATACCCATCTACCCTCTCTGAAGAACCCATCTACCCTCTATAAGAGACAGATATATTACCTAGACAACATACACCTGTATAGTCAGTGATATTAATAGACAACATACACCTGTATAGTCAGTAAATATTATCTAGACCAAGAACCCACGTCTACCTGTATAGTCAGTCTATATATTACCTAGACAACATACACCTGTATAGTCAGTATATTACCTAAGAACCACATACACCTGTCTGAAGTCAGATATATTAACGAGACAACATACACCTGTATAGTCAGGGAAATACCCACGTCTACCCTCTCTGAAGAACCCACATCTACACCTGAAGAGACAGATGAGGTATTACCTAGACAACATACACCTGTATAGTCAGGGAAATACCCACGACTACCCTCTCTGATAGAACCCACGTATACCCTCTCTACACCTGTATACCCAGTATATTATCTACCCAGTCTACCCTCTCAACAACCCACTGAAGAGTCAGTATATTACCTATACAACATACACCTGTATAGTCAGTATATTACCTAGACCACATCTACCTCTCTAAGAACCCAGTATATTACCTAGACCCACGTCTACTGAAGAACCCTACATGAGTAGAAACGATACAACATACACCTGTATAGTCAGTATACCCTACCTCTGAAGACCCACATACACTCTCTGATAGACAGTATATTACCTAGACCACATACACCTGTATAGTCAGTATACCCACGTCTACCTAGACCCACATACACCTGTATAGTCAGTATATTACCTAGACAACATACACCTGTATAGTCAGTACCCATTACCTAAGACAACATACACCTGTATAGTCAGTATATTACCTGAGGTACGATACAACATACACCTGTATAGTCAGTACCCATTACCTAGACCACATACACCTGTATAGTCAGTATATTACCTAGACCACATACACCTGTATAGTCAGTATATTACCCAGACCACATACACCTGTATACCAGTCTCTGAAGAGACAGATTAGTAGACCAACATACACCTGTATAGTCAGTATATTACCTAGACCCATACACCTGTATAGTCAGTATATTACCTAGACAACATACACCTGTATAGTCAGTACCTAGACCCACATACACCTGTATAGTCAGTATATTAAGACCACATACACCTGGTCAGACCTAGACACATACACCTGTATAGTCAGTATATTACCTAAGAACCCATACACCTGTATGTAGTCAGTATATTACCCTAGAACCACATACACCTGTATAGTCAGTATATTACCTAGACCACATACACCTGTATAGTCACACCTATATTACCTAGACCACATACACCTGTATAGTCAGTATATTACCCTCTAAGACAACATACACCTGTATAGTGTATAACCCAGACGTCACATACACCTGTATAGTAGATTACCTAGACCACATACACCTGTATAGTCAGTATATTACCTAGACCACATACACCTGTATAGTCAGTATATTACCTAGACAACATACACCTGTATACCTGTATAGTCAGTATATTACCTAGACAGACATACACCTGTATAGTCAGTATATTACCTAGACCACATACACCTGTATAGTCAGTATATTACCTAGACCACATACACCTGTATAGTCAGTATATTACCTAGACCACATACACCTGTATAGTCAGTATATTACCTAGACAACATACACCTGTATAGTCAGTATATTACCTAGACCACATACACCTGTATAGTCAGTATATTACCTAGACCACATACACCTGTATAGTCAGTATATTACCTAGACCACATACACCTGTATAGTCAGTATATTACCTAGACCACATACACCTGTATAGTCAGTATATTACCTAGACAACATACACCTGTATAGTCAGTATATTACCTAGACCACATACACCTGTATAGTCAGTATATTACCTAGACCACATACACCTGTATAGTCAGTATATTACCTAGACCACATACACCTGTATAGTCAGTATATTACCTAGACCACATACACCTGTATAGTCAGTATATTACCTAGACCACATACACCTGTATAGTCAGTATATTACCTAGACCACATACACCTGTATAGTCAGTATATTACCTAGACCACATACACCTGTATAGTCAGTATATTACAACTACACCTGACCCTACATACACCTGTATAGTCAGTATATTACCTAGACAACATACACCTGTATAGTCAGTATATTACCTAGACCACATACACCTGTATAGTCAGTATATTACCTAGACAACATACACCTGTATAGTCAGTATATTACCTAGACAACATACACCTGTATAGTCAGTATATTACCTAGACCACATACACCTGTATAGTCAGTATATTACCTAGACCACATACACCTGTATAGTCAGTATATTACCTAGACCACATACACCTGTATAGTCAGTATATTACCTAGACCACATACACCTGTATAGTCAGTATATTACCTAGACCACATACACCTGTATAGTCAGTATATTACCTAGACCACATACACCTGTATAGTCAGTATATTACCTAGACATACACATACACCTGTATAGTCAGTATATTACCTAGACCACATACACCTGTATAGTCAGTATATTACCTAGACCACATACACCTGTATAGTATATTACCTAGACCACATACAGTATATTACCTAGACCACATACACCTGTATAGTCAGTATATTACCTAGACCACATACACCTGTATAGTCAGTATATTACCTAGACCACATACACCTGTATAGTCAGTATATTACCTAGACCACATACACCTGTATAGTCAGTATATTACCTAGACCACATACACCTGTATAGTCAGTATATTACCTAGACACATACACCTGTATAGTCAGTATATTACCTAGACACATACACCTGTATAGTCAGTATATTACCTAGACCACATACACCTGTATAGTCAGTATATTACCTAGACAGCATACACCTGTATAGTCAGTATATTACCTAGACCACATACACCTGTATAGTCAGTATATTACCTAGACCACATACACCTGTATAGTCAGTATATTACCTAGACAACATACACCTGTATAGTCAGTATATTACCTAGACAACATACACCTGTATAGTCAGTATATTACCTAGACCACATACACCTGTATAGTCAGTATATTACCTAGACAACATACACCTGTATAGTCAGTATATTACCTAGACCACATACACCTGTATAGTCAGTATATTACCTAGACAACATACACCTGTATAGTCAGTATATTACCTAGACCACATACACCTGTATAGTCAGTATATTACCTAGACCACATACACCTGTATAGTCAGTATATTACCTAGACCACATACACCTGTATAGTCAGTATATTACCTAGACCACATACACCTGTATAGTCAGTATATTACCTAGACCACATACACCTGTATAGGCAGTACATTAGTGAGTATATTACCTAGACCACATACACCTGTATAGTCAGTATATTACCTAGACCACATACACCTGTATAGTCAGTATATTACCTAGACCACATACACCTGTATAGTCAGTATATTACCTAGACCACATACACCTGTATAGTCAGTATATTACCTAGACAACATACACCTGTATAGTCAGTATATTACCTAGACCACATACACCTGTATAGTCAGTATATTACCTAGACCACATACACCTGTATAGTCAGTATATTACCTAGACAACATACACCTGTATAGTCAGTATATTACCTAGACAACATACACCTGTATAGTCAGTATATTACCTAGACCACATACACCTGTATAGTCAGTATATTACCTAGACCACATACACCTGTATAGTCAGTATATTACCTAGACCACATACACCTGTATAGTCAGTATATTACCTAGACCACATACACCTGTATAGTCAGTATATTACCTAGACCACAACATACACCTGTATAGTCAGTATATTACCTAGACCACATACACCTGTATAGTCAGTATATTACCTAGACCACATACACCTGTATAGTCAGTATATTACCTAGACCACATACACCTGTATAGTCAGTATATTACCTAGACCACATACACCTGTATAGTCAGTATATTACCTAGACCACATACACCTGTATAGTCAGTATATTACCTAGACCACATACACCTGTATAGTCAGTATATTACCTAGACCACATACACCTGTATAGTCAGTATATTACCTAGACCACATACACCTGTATAGTCAGTATATTACCTAGACCACATACACCTGTATAGTCAGTATATTACCTAGACCACATACACCTGTATAGTCAGTATATTACCTAGACCACATACACCTGTATAGTCAGTATATTACCTAGACCACATACACCTGTATAGTCAGTATATTACCTAGACCACATACACCTGTATAGTCAGTATATTACCTAGACAACATACACCTGTATAGTCAGTATATTACCTAGACACATACACCTGTATAGTCAGTATATTACCTAGACCACATACACCTGTATAGTCAGTATATTACCTAGACCACATACACCTGTATAGTCAGTATATTACCTAGACCACATACACCTGTATAGTCAGTATATTACCTAGACCACATACACCTGTATAGTCAGTATATTACCTAGACCACATACACCTGTATAGTCAGTATATTACCTAGACCACATACACCTGTATAGTCAGTATATTACCTAGACCACATACACCTGTATAGTCAGTATATTACCTAGACCACATACACCTGTATAGTCAGTATATTACCTAGACCACATACACCTGTATAGTCAGTATATTACCTAGACCACATACACCTACACCTGTATAGTCAGTATATTACCTAGTACACCTATAGTCAGTATATTACCTAGACCACATACACCTGTATAGTCAGTATATTACCTAGACCACATACACCTGTATAGTCAGTATATTACCTAGACCACATACACCTGTATAGTCAGTATATTACCTAGACAACATACACCTGTATAGTCAGTATATTACAGTATATACCTAGACCACATACACCTGTATAGTCAGTATATTACCTAGACCACATACACCTGTATACTGTATAGTCAGTATATTACCTAGACCACATACACCTGTATAGTCAGTATATTACCTAGACCACATACACCTGTATAGTCAGTATATTACCTAGACCACATACACCTGTATAGTCAGTATATTACCTAGACCACATACACCTGTATAGTCAGTATATTACCTAGACCACATACACCTGTATAGTCAGTATATTACCTAGACCACATACACCTGTATAGTCAGTATATTACCTAGACCACATACACCTGTATAGTCAGTATATTACCTAGACCACATACACCTGTATAGTCAGTATATTACCTAGACCACATACACCTGTATACTGTATAGTCAGTATATTACCTAGACCACATACACCTGTATAGTCAGTATATTACCTAGACCACATACACCTGTATAGTCAGTATATTACCTAGACCACATACACCTGTATAGTCAGTATATTACCTAGACCACATACACCTGTATAGTCAGTATATTACCTAGACCACATACACCTGTATAGTCAGTATATTACCTAGACCACATACACCTGTATAGTCAGTATATTACCTAGACCACATACACCTGTATAGTCAGTATATTACCTAGACCACATACACCTGTATAGTCAGTATATTACCTAGACCACATACACCTGTATAGTCAGTATATTACCTAGACCACATACACCTGTATAGTCAGTATATTACCTAGACCACATACACCTGTATAGTCAGTATATTACCTAGACCACATACACCTGTATAGTCAGTATATTACCTAGACCACATACACCTGTATAGTCAGTATATTACCTAGACCACATACACCTGTATAGTCAGTATATTACCTAGACCACATACACCTGTATAGTCAGTATATTACCTAGACCACATACACCTGTATAGTCAGTATATTACCTAGACCACATACACCTGTATAGTCAGTATATTACCTAGACCACATACACCTGTATAGTCAGTATATTACCTAGACCACATACACCTGTATAGTCAGTATATTACCTAGACCACATACACCTGTATAGTCAGTATATTACCTAGACCACATACACCTGTATAGTCAGTATATTACCTAGACCACATACACCTGTATAGTCAGTATATTACCTAGACCACATACACCTGTATAGTCAGTATATTACCTAGACCACATACACCTGTATAGTCAGTATATTACCTAGACCACCTGTATAGTCACCTGTATAGTCAGTATATTACCTAGACCACATACACCTGTATAGTCAGTATATTACCTAGACCACATACACCTGTATACAGTATATTACCTAGTACACCTGTATAGTCAGTATATTACCTAGACCACATACACCTGTATAGTCAGTATATTATCTAGACCACATACACCTGTATAGTCAGTATATTACCTAGACCACATACACCTGTATAGTCAGTATATTACCTAGACCACATACACCTGTATAGTCAGTATATTACCTAGACCACATACACCTGTATAGTCAGTATATTACCTAGACAACATACACCTGTATAGTCAGTATATTACCTAGACAACATACACCTGTATACTGTATAGTCAGTATATTACCTAGACAACATACACCTGTATAGTCAGTATATTACCTAGACCACATACACCTGTATAGTCAGTATATTACCTAGACCACATACACCTGTATAGTCAGTATATTACCTAGACCACATACACCTGTATAGTCAGTATATTACCTAGACAACATACACCTGTATAGTCAGTATATTACCTAGACCACATACACCTGTATAGTCAGTATATTACCTAGACCACATACACCTGTATAGTCAGTATATTACCTAGACAACATACACCTGTATAGTCAGTATATTACCTAGACCACATATACCTGTATATTACCTAGTACACCTGTAGTCAGTATATTACCTAGACAACATACACCTGTATAGTCAGTATATTACCTAGACCACATACACCTGTATACTGTATAGTCAGTATATTACCTAGACCACATACACCTGTATAGTCAGTATATTACCTAGACAACATACACCTGTATAGTCAGTATATTACCTAGAACACATACACCTGTATAGTCAGTATATTACCTAGACCACATACACCTGTATTGTCTGTATATTACCTAGACAACATACACCTGTATAGTCAGTATATTACCTAGACAACATACACCTGTATAGTCAGTATATTACCTAGACCACATACACCTGTATAGTCAGTATATTACCTAGACAACATACACCTGTATAGTCAGTATATTACCTAGACCACATACACCTGTATACTGTATAGTCAGTATATTACCTAGACCACATACACCTGTATAGTCAGTATATTACCTAGACCACATACACCTGTATACTGTATAGTCAGTATATTACCTAGACCACATACACCTGTATAGTCAGTATATTACCTAGACAACATACACCTGTATAGTCAGTATATTACCTAGACCACATACACCTGTATAGTCAGTATATTACCTAGACAACATACACCTGTATAGTCAGTATATTACCTAGACCACATACACCTGTATAGTCAGTATATTACCTAGACCACATACACCTGTATAGTCAGTATATTACCTAGACAACATGCACACACAGCAGAACAGTTGACATAGAGAAATGCAGTGACACACACTCAAACATCACCTGCATAACAAGCAGGGCAAACACACACACACACACACACACACACACACACACACACACACACACACACACACACACACACACACAGAGCGCAGCACCACATAAACAAAGAGATTGCAGAAATACAGGTGGAAGAAAAGCTCCTATCTCTGCCTCCTCTGGGAGCCAATCAGAAACCTCCTATCTCTGCCTCCTCTGAGAGCCAATCAGAACGACAAATTCAACAGATGCAAAACAAAGATACTGATGGAGCGAAAGTTACTCCAACTCCCTTCCTCCCTCACCTCTCTTCTTCTCCCCTCCCCTCCCACGCTCCTCTCCCCTCCCCTCCCCTCCTCTCCTCTCCTCTCCTCTCCTCTCCTCTCCTCTCCTCTCCTCTCCTCTCCCTCCCTCTTTCACCTCTCCCTTTTACTCACCTCTCTTCTTCTCCCCTCCCCCCTCCCTCCCTCCCTCCCTCCTCTCCCTTTCAACCCTCTCTTCTCTCCTCCCTCACCTCCCCTCTTCTTCTCTCATCCTCCCTCTTCTTTCGCCTCTCCTCTCCTCTCCCTCTCCTCTCCTCTCCTCTCCTCTCCCCCCCTCCCTCCCTCCCTCCCTCCCTCCCTCCCTCCCTCCCTCCTCACCTCTCCCTTTTACTCACCTCTCTTCTTCTCCCCTCCCTCCCTCCCTCCCTCCCTCCCTCCCTCCCTCCCTCCCTCCCTCCCTCCCTCCCTCCCTCCCTCCCTCCCTCCCTCCCTCCCTCCCTCCCTCCCTCCCTCCCTCCCTCCCTCCCTCCCTCCCCCTCCCTCCCTCCCTCCCTCCTCACCTCTCCCTTTTACTCACCTCTCTTCTTCTCCCCTCCCCCGCTCCCTCCCCCCGCTCCCCTCCCTCCCTCCCTCCCTCCCTCCCTCCCTCCCTCCCTCCTCTCCCTTTCACCCCTCTCTTCTCTTCTCTCCTCCCTCACACTCCCCTCTTCTTCTCTCATCCCCCTCTTCTTCTCCCCTCTTTCACCTCTCCCTCCTCACCTCTCCCTTTTACTCACCTCTCTTCTTCTCCCCTCCCCCGCTCCCCCCTCTCTGCTCCCCTCCTCTCCCCTCCCCTCCTCTCCATTTCTCCCCCTCTCTCAATTCCTCTAACTTCCTTCCTCACATAACTTTTTTCTCTTTCCCTTCCTCTCTACCCCCCCCCATCGCTCCACCTGAGCTACAGTGAGAATATTGAATGAAAGGCCCTGCCAGCGCCTGTGTGCCAGCTCGCCAGTCAGTTACCCAGGGAGAGAGGGGAGAGAGCAGCCCAGCCAGAGGCTTTGATCCCTGGGTGTGATGACAGGGCCTGGGGCCTGGAGGGCTGGAGCTGCCGGAGAGATCTGCCACTGATTTCTGTCTATCTATTTTATCTACCATCTATAAATCCTGTCCTGTCTATGTGACTGATGTTGAACAGAGATCCATCTATAACCCCGTCCTGTCTATGTGACTGATGTTGAACAGAGATCCATCTATAACCCTGTCCTGTCTATGTGACTGATGTTGAACAGAGATCCATCTATAACCCTGTCCTGTCTATGTGACTGATGTTGAACAGAGATCCATCTATAACCCTGTCCTGTCTATGTGACTGATGTTGAACAGAGATCCATCTATAACCCCGTCCTGTCTATGTGACTGATGTTGAACAGAGACACATCTATAACCCTGTCCTGTCTATGTGACTGATGTTGATGATTTACAGCTTTGGGATTTTGTAAAACGTCATTATTTGTCATTATTGACTCTATATTTATCCTACACCTTCAGAACCAGGTACTGCAGTGACACCTCTTGCACTGAGATGCAGTGTCTTGGACCACGGCACCAGTCGGGAGCTACCCCTTGACCTATTCCACATTTTGTTGTGTTACAGCATGAATTCAAAATGGATTAAAAAAAATGTTTCCCTCACCCATCTACGCACAATACCCTATAATGACAAAGTGAAAACATGTTTTTTATTTTATTTTTGCCCATCGACCAATAGGTGCCCTTCTTTGCGAGGCATTAGAAAACCTCCCAGGTTTTTGTAGTTGAATATGTGTTTGAAATTCACTGCTCGACTGAGGGACCGTACAGATAATTGTATCTGTGGGGGTACAGAGATGAGGTAGTCGTTCAAAAATCATGTTAAACACTATTATTGCACACAGAGTGAGTCCATGAAACTTATTTTGTGACTTGCTATGAACATTTGACTCTTGAACTTAAAAAAAACTTCAACATTTCGAAAAACATAATTCCACTTTGACATTACGGGGTATTGTGACATTATGGGGTATTGTGTGTAGAATAATGATACAAAATGTAAATTTATTTAATTTAAAATTCAGGCTGTTACACAACAACAACAAAGTTAAGGGGTTTGAATAAATTGTGAAGGCACTGTATCCAATCCTATCTTATCTATCCAATATATCATATCCAATCCATCCTATTATATCATATCTATCCAATATATCATATCCCATCCATCCTATTATATCATATCTATCTTATCTATCCAATATATCATATCCCATCAATCCTATTATATCATATCTATCCTATCCAATCTATCCAATCTATCCAATATATCATATCCCATCAATCCTATTATATCATATCTATCCTATCCAATCTAAACAATCTATCCAATATATCATATCCCATCAATCCTATTATATCATATCCAATCTATCCAATCTATCCCATCCATCCTATTATATCATATCTATCCAATATATCATATCCCATCCATCCTATTATATCATATCTAATCTTATCCAACCTATCATATCCAATCTATCCTATCCTATCTATCATATCCAATCTATCCTATCATATCATATCCAATCTATCCTATCCAATCTATCCTATCCTATCCAATCTATCCTATCATATCCAATCTATCCTATCATATCATATCCAATCTATCCTATCCAATCTATCCTATCCAATCTATCCTATCCTATCCAATCTATCCTATCCTATCTATCCTATCCTATCCAATCTATCATATCCAATCTATCCTATCCAATCTATCCTATCCTATCCAATCTATCCTATCCTATCATATCCAATCTATCCTATCCAATCTATCCAATCTATCCTATCCAATCTATCCTATCCTATCCAATCTATCCTATCATATCCAATCTATCCTATCCTATCCTATCCTATCATATCCAATCTATCCTATCCTATCCAATCTATCCTATCATATCCAATCTATCCTATCCTATCCAATCTATCCTATCATATCCAATCTATCCTATCATATCCAATCTATCCTATCATATCCAATCTATCCTATCATATCCAACCTATCATATCCTATCCTATCCAATCTATCCTATCCAATCTATCCTATCATATCCAATCTATCCTATCCAATCTATCCTATCCTATCCTATCCAATCTATCCTATCCAATCTATCCTATCCTATCATATCCAATCTATCCTATCATATCCAATCTATCCTATCCTATCATATCCAATCTATCCTATCCTATCCTATCCAATCTATCCTATCCAATCTATCCTATCCTATCATATCCAATCTATCCTATCATATCCAATCTATCCTATCCTATCCAATCTATCATATCCAATCTATCATATCCAATCTATCATATCCAATCTATCCTATCATATCCAATCTATCCTATCCTATCCAATCTATCCTATCCCATCTATCATATCCAATCTATCCTATCATATCCAATCTATCCTATCCAATCTATCATATCCAATCTATCCTATCCAATCTATCCTATCCTATCCAATCTATCCTATCCAATCTATCCTATCCTATCCAATCTATCCTATCCAATCTATCCTATCCAATCTATCATATCCAATCTATCCTATCCAATCTATCATATCCAATCTATCCTATCCTATCCTATCCAATCTATCATATCCAATCTATCCTATCCAATCTATCCTATCATATCCAATCTATCCTATCCTATCCAATCTATCATATCCAATCTATCATATCCAATCTATCCTATCATATCCAATCTATCCTATCCTATCCAATCTATCCTATCTCATCTATCATATCCAATCTATCCTATCATATCCTATCCAATCTATCCTATCATATCCAATCTATCCTATCCTATCATATCCAATCTATCCTATCCTATCATATCCAATCTATCCTATCATATCCAATCTATCCTATCATATCCAATCTATCCTATCATATCCAACCTATCATATCCTATCCTATCCAATCTATCCTATCCAATCTATCCTATCATATCCAATCTATCCTATCCAATCTATCCTATCCTATCCTATCCAATCTATCCTATCCAATCTATCCTATCCTATCATATCCAATCTATCCTATCATATCCAATCTATCCTATCCTATCATATCCAATCTATCCTATCATATCATATCCAATCTATCCTATCATATCCAATCTATCCTATCCTATCATATCCAATCTATCCTATCATATCCAATCTATCCTATCATATCCAATCTATCATCTATCCAATCTATCCAATCCAATCTATCTATCCAATCTATCCTATCCAATCTATCCTATCCAATCTATCCTATCCAATCTATCATATCCAATCTATCCTATCATATCCAATCTATCCTCTATCCTATCCAATCTATCATATCCATCTATCCTATCATATCCAATCTATCCTATCCTATCCAATCTATCCTATCCAATATCCATCCAATCTATCCATCATATCCCTCCAATCTATCCTATCCAATCTATCCTATCATATCCAATCTATCCTATCCAATCCAATCCATATCCAATCTATCCTATCCAATCATATCCAATCTATCCAATCTATCATATCCAATCTATCCTATCCAATCTATCCTATCCAATCTATCCTATCCTATCCAATCTATCCTATCCAATCTATCCTATCCAATCTATCATATCCAATCTATCCTATCCAATCTATCCTATCCAATCTATCCTATCCAATCTATCCTATCCAATCTATCATATCCAATCTATCCTATCCAATCTATCCTATCCAATCTATCCTATCCTATCATATCCAATCTATCCTATCATATCCAATCTATCCTATCCAATCTATCCTATCCAATCTATCATATCCAATCTATCCTATCCAATCTATCATATCCAATCTATCATATCCAATCTATCCTATCCAATCTATCATATCCAATCTATCCTATCCAATCTATCCTATCCAATCTATCATATCATATCCAATCTATCCTATCCAATCTATCCTATCCAATCTATCCTCCAATCTATCCTATCCAATCTATCATATCCAATCTATCCTATCCAATCTATCCTATCCAATCTATCATATCATATCCAATCTATCCTATCCAATCTATCATATCATATCCAATCTATCCTATCCAATCTATCATATCCAATCTATCCTATCCAATCTATCCTATCCAATCTATCATATCATATCCAATCTATCCTATCCAATCTATCATATCATATCCAATCTATCCAATCTATCCTATCCAATCTATCCTATCCTATCATATCCAATCTATCCTATCCAATCTATCCTATCCAATCTATCCTATCCAATCTATCCTATCCAATCTATCCTATCCAATCTATCCTATCCAATCTATCCTATCCAATCTATCCTATCATATCCAATCTATCCTATCCAATCTATCCTATCCAATCTATCATATCCTATCAATCCCATCCTATGCCATCTATCCAATCTATCCTATCCAATCTATCCTATCCAATCTATCCTATCCAATCTATCCTATCCAATCTATCCTATCCAATCTATCCTATCCTATCCAATCTATCCTATCCAATCTATCCTATCCAATCTATCCTATCCCATCTGTCCTATCCTATCTACCATATCCTATCAATCCCATCCTATGCCATCTATCCAATCTATCCTATCCAATCTATCCTATCTCATCTATCATATCTCATCTATCCTATCCAATCAATCATATCTATCCCATCTATCCAATCCCGTCTATCATATCCAATCTACTCTATCTACTCCATCCTATCCAATCTATCATGTCTCATCTATCCTATCCAATCCATCCTATCTCATCTATCCTATCCAAAACATTCTATCCTATCCAATCTACTCTATCTCATCTATCCTATCCAATCCACACCATTTTCATTCTCTGTTATTGTCATGTCTGTATCTGGTATCTCATCTATCCATCTATTCCACACCATTTTCATTCTCTGTTATTGTCATGTCTGTATCTGGTATCTCATCTATCCATCTATTCCACACCATTTTCATTCTCTGTTATTGTCATGTCTGTATCTGGTATCTCATCTATCCATCTATTCCACACCGTTTTCATTCTCTGTTATTGTCATGTCTGTATCTGGTATCTCATCTATCCATCTATTCCACACCATTTTCATTCTCTGTTATTGTCATGTCTGTATCTGCTGTCTGATATTCTTCAGTATTATTCAGGCAAGGTGATATTGACAATGTTTTTGTCCTTGAGCGATGTGTGTGTCTGAGGTTGTGATTCCTTGTGTGTGCGGGTGTGTGTGTGTGTGTGCGTTCGCGCATGTCCTTATGTGTGTCTTTGTGTGTGTGTGTGTGTGTATGTGTATGTGTGTGTGTATAGTTGTGAGTCCTTGTGTTCCAGGCCTTTTGTAGACACACAAAGTAATTCTTGTATTTTTCTGGGAATCTAATTCACATGTCTTTGAGCTGGACTCTGGGGTACAAGATCCGGTTCAAGGAATCTACCTTCAGATGCTGTCTATTTCACAGTCCATTTCAGACAATGCACTAACTCCCATAGAATTGTTTGTGTGTGTGTGTGTTATTGTGTACATGTGTTTGTGTGTGTGTGTGTGTGTGTGTGTGTGTGTGTGTGTGTGTGTGTGTGTGTGTGTGTGTGTGTGTGTGTGTGTGTGTGTGTGTGTGTGTGTGTACCTGTGCTGGGTCGACGTCATTAAGCATCACTATGGAGGTGCAGTGGTAGTCCAACACCAGCCTCCAGAAATCCTTCACTGTGTTGGGTAGAGGATGCTGGGTCACGATGAACGCTGATGGCTGCTTATAACTCTACATGAGGGAGGGAGAGAGGGCAGGGAGGGAGGGAGGGAGGGGGAGGGAGTGGGTCAGGGAGAGAGGGAGTGGGGAGGGAGGGGTAGGGAGGGGGTAGGGAGAGGGGAGTGGGGAGGGAGGGGGTAGGGAGAGGGAGGGAGTGGGGGAGGGAGGGGGTCTGTCCAGGGAGGGGTAGGGAGAGAGGGAGTGGGGAGGGAGGGGTAGGGAGGTGTAGGGAGGGGTAGGGAGGGGGAGGGAGGGGTAGGGAGGTGTAGGGAGGGGTAGGGAGAGAGGGAGTGGGGAGGGAGGGGTAGGGAGGGGTAGGGAGAGAGGGAGTGGAGGGGGTAGAGAGAGGGATGGAGGGGTAGAGAGAGAGGGGTGGAGGGGGTAGAGAGAGAGGGATGGAGGGGGTAGAGAGAGGGATGGAGGGGGTATCCAGAGAGAGGGATGGAGGGGGTAGTAGAGAGAGAGGGATGGAGGGGGGTAGAGAGAGGGATGGAGGGGTAGAGAGAGAGATGGAGGGGTGGAGGGGGATAGAGAGAGAGGGATGGAGGGGGTAGAGAGAGAGGGATGGAGGGGGTAGAGAGAGGGATGGAGGGGGTAGAGAGAGGGATGGAGGGGGTAGAGAGAGAGGGATGGAGGGGGTAGAGAGAGAGGGATGGAGGGGGTAGAGAGAGGGATGGAGGGGGTAGAGAGAGGGATGGAGGGGGTAGAGAGAGAGGGATGGAGGGGGTAGAGAGAGAGGGATGGAGGGAGAAAAAGAGATACATGAATTCCATAGACATACCATATTTCTGTGTGTGTTAGTGTGAATGTGTATGTATGTGTGTGTGTGTGTGTGTGTGTCAGTCGAAATGTGTATGTGTTAGTGTTTGTGGGAATGTGTGTGTGTGTGTTAGTGTGAATGTGTGTGTGTGTGTGTGTGTGTGTGTGTGTGTGTGTGTGTGTGTGTGTGTGTGTGTGTGTGTGTGTGTGTGTGTGTGTGTCAGTCGAAATGTGTGTGTGTTAGTGTTTGTGGGAATGTTAGTGTGAGTGTGCAGTGTGTGTGTGTGCAGTGTGTGTGTGTGTGTGTGTGTGTGTGTGTGTGTGTATGCAGTGTGTGTGTGACATACGTCCATAAGAGCAGCGTTGATGTAGTTGGAGCTCTCTCCGTCGATGGTGATGAGGAAGGGCAGACAGCGGTCAGGAGGAAGGACATCCATACAGCGGTTCTTCTCGTGGTTCCTGGGGAGCAGGGCGATACTACAGTCCTCCACCCGCAACGTCGGAGTCACCATGTTCAGAGTCTGGAGAGAGAGACAGTAGAGGTCACAGGGGGTTACAGGGCGATACAGTGGGTTACAGGGCGATACAGTGGGTCACAGTGGGTTACAGGGCAATACAGTGGGTTACAGGGCGATACAGTGGGTCACAGTGGGTTACAGGCCGATACAGTGGGTTACAGGGCGATACAGTGGGTTACAGGGCGATACAGTGGGTTACAGGGCAATACAGTGGGTTACAGTGGGTTACAGGGCAATACAGTGGGTTACAGTGGGTTACAGTGAGTTACAGTGGGCTACAGTGGGTTACAGAGCGATACAGTGGGTTACAGGGCAATACAGTGGGTTACAGTGAGCTACAGTGGGTTACAGAGCGATACAGTGGGTTACAATGGGTTACAGTGGATTACAGGGTGATACAGTGGGTTACAGTGGGTTACAGGGCGATACAGTGGGTTACAGAGCGATACAGTGGGTTGCAGGGTGATGCAGTGGGTGACAGGGTGATGCAGTGGGTTACAGGGTGATACAGTGGGTTACAGTGGGTTACAGTGGGTTACAGGGCAATACAGTGGGTTACAGGGCGATACAGTGGGTTACAGGGCAATACAGTGGGTTACAGTGAGCTACAGTGGGTTACAGTGAGTTACAGAGCGATACAGTGGGTTACAGGGTGATACTGTGTGTTACAGGGTGATACAGTGGGTTACAATGGGTTACAGTGGATTACAGGGTGATACAGTGGGTTACAGTGAGTTACAGGGCGATACAGTGGGTTACAGAGCGATACAGTGGGTTACAGGGTGATGCAGTGGGTTACAGGGTGATACAGTGGGTTACAGGGTGATACAGTGGGTTACAATGGGTTACAGTGGATTACAGGGTGATACAGTGGGTTACAGTGGGTTACAGGGCGATACAGTGGGTTACAGAGCGATACAGTGGGTTACAGGGTGATGCAGTGGGTGACAGGGTGATGCAGTGGGTTACAGGGTGATACAGTGGGTTACAGTGAGTTACAGTGGGTTACAGTGGGTTACAGGGCAATACAGTGGGTTACAGGGCGATACAGTGGGTTACAGGGCAATACAGTGGGTTACAGTGAGTTACAGTGGGTTACAGTGAGTTACAGAGCGATACAGTGGGTTACAGTGGGTTACAGGGTGATACAGTGGGTTACAGGGTGATACAGTGGGTTACAGGGCGATATAATGGGTTACAGGGCAATACAGTGGGTTACAGGGTGATACAGTGGGTTACAGTGGGTTCCAGGGCAATAAGGTGGGTTAAAGGGTGATACAGTGGGTTACAGGGTGACACAATGGGTTACAGGGCGATACAGTGTGTTACAGGGCAATACAGTGGTTTACAGTGGGTTACAGTGGGTTACAGGGCAATACAGTGGGTTACAGTGGGTTACAGCGGGTTACAGGGTGATACAGTGGGTTACAGGGCAATACAGTGTGTTACAGTGGGTTACAGGGCGATACAGTGGGTTACAGGGCTATACAGTGTGTTACAGTGTGTTACAGTGGATTACAGGGTGATACAGTGGGTTACAATGGGTTACAGTGGATTACAGGGCGATTCAGTGTGTTCCAGTGTGTTCCAGTGGGTTACGGGGCGATACAGTGGGTTACAGTGGTTCACAGCGGGTTACATGTTTATACAGTGGGTCACAGTGGGTTACAAGGCCAAATTACAGAAGAATAACTTTTTGAGGCTATTAAATCCTTTCTCCTTTCTCTCTAAAGCTCCATTGTTAGATTGTTTTAACTACTCCTATAGAAATGGTCGTCTGTCAGGTACTCAGCAGGAAGGTCGGATTTCTCTATTATTAAAACAAGACCCAGATGGAAATATAAAGACCCAGTCGATCTAAAAAACTGGAGGCCCCTTACACTTCAATGTTGTGAGGCAAAAATACTATCGAAGTGCATAGCACTCAGAATTAAAAGGGTTTTACCAGGTATTGTTCATCCTGATCAGACAGGTTTTTACATGAATGATACATTGGAGATAATATACGACAACTACTAGAAATAATAGAACATCATGAAACATCTAAGAAGCCAGGAATGTTATTTATAGCGAATTTTGAAAAGGCATTTGATAAAGTAAGACAGGATTTTATTTATAAATGCCTGTATTTTTTCAATTTCAGTAATTCTCTCATAAAATGGGTAAAAATAATGTATAGCAACCCCAGGTGTAAAATGGTAAATAACGGGTACTTCTCAGAGTTTGGAATTGTCAAGAGGAGTGAAACAAGGGTGTCCGCTATCACCATATCTATTCATTATGGCCATTGAAATGCTAGCTATTAAAATCAGATCCAATAACTACACCAGAGGATTAGAAATACAAGGCTTGAAAACAAAGGTGTCCATGTATGCCGATGACTCAAGTTTTATATTAAGTCCACAAGCCAGATCCCTGCAATGTCTCAATAAAGATCTAGATAACTTTTCCGTACTCTCTGGACTAAAACTTAATTATGATAAGTGTACAATATTACGTATTGGATCCTTAAAAAATACCTTTTACATTACCCTGCAGTTTACCTATAAAATGGGATGATGGTGAAGTAGACATACTCTGTATTCATGTCACAAAAGACATAAATAAGCTCCACAATGAATTCAATAGAAAACGTGTAAAATTAGACACGATCCTGCAACCATGGAGAGGTAAATACCTGTCTATTTATGGAAAAATTGCCCTGATTAACTCCATAGTCATTTCTCAGTTTACTCACCTACTTTAAAAAATATATAATTATTTCACCTTTATTTAACAAGGTAGGCAAGTTGAGAACAAGTTCTCATTTACAATTGCGACCTGGCCAAGATAAAGCAAAGCAGTTCGACAGGTACAACAACACAGAGTTACACATGGAGTAAAACAAACATACCGTCAATAATACAGTAGAAAAATAAGTCTATATACGATGTGAGCAAATGAGGTGAGATAAGGGAGGTAAAGGCAAAAAAAGGCCATGGTGGCGAAGTAAATACAATATAGCAAGTAAAACACTGAAATGGTAGATTTTCTGTGGAAGAATATGCAAAGTAGAAATAAAAATAATGGCGCTGCCTACACCTGATGATTCGTTTTTCAAATAATATAAGCAAAAAATATTTTGCTTTATCTGGGATGCTAAACCAGACAAAATAAAACATGTCTATCTATATAATGAATATGAATTGGGTGGGTTGAGATTATTAAATATAAAAGCACTAAACCTCTCTCTAAAAGCGTCACTCATTCAAAAGTTTTATTTGAACCCTAAATGGTTCTCAAGTAGGTTAATAAGAAAAGCTCATCCATCGTTTAAAAATGGCCTTTTTGCCTTTGTGCAGATTGCCATGTCTCATTTTCGATTAATTGAAAATTATACTTTTTTCAAAGTATCTGTCTTTTTCAAACAAGCATTGCAGAGCTGGCTACAATTTCAATTTCATCCCCCTGAAAAGATAGAACGTATATTACAACACATATTATGGCTGAACTCAACTGTGCTGGTTGATAAAATAGCTGTATATCTGTATGACTCTCCTTCACATGAAGAAAACCATTACACTGTATTTATGGGAAAGATATTTGAAAAGGGTATTTTGTTCTTCAATGATATTGTAAATTGTAATGGTAGAGTTATGTCCTTCATGGAGTTATCAGAATTGTATGGGAAGGTCTGCTCAATCCAAGAGTACAACCAATTGACAACAGCATCGCCCCAAAACTGGAGGAGGCAGGTGGCAGCAGGAAGAGGTAGGGAACTAGTCCATCTGCCCAATATAAAGGATCATAACTGGTGGAGGAATAAAAATAGCATAAATAGGAGAGAATACCCATTTCACTTGAGGACCAGGATATTGACAACTGTGCCATACAGATTGCTAAATAGTTGGGAAGAGATTATTGATGTACAGATTCGTATGAGCTGATATTTAAAACAACGCATTATTCAAGACTTTGTGCTTTTCAGTTAAAATTATTATATAGAATTCTTGCCACCAACAAAATGTTGAATATTTGGGGCATAAAATCATCGAAGCTCTGCAGATATTGTTGTGAGGATACAGAATCAATAGACCATTTATTTAGGTATTTCCCTCAGGTAGCCTGTTTCTGGTCTCAGGTTCAGGAATGGCTGGAAATGCAGAACATTGATCTAAAATTGACCCTAGAAATAGAACTGTTAGGAGACCTGGAGAGACCTGGTCAGTCAATTACTACTATACTAATACTCTTAGTAAAAGTATTTATCTTCAACTAGCAATCTGTGGATTCTATTCGATAAGATATATTGAAATTGTACGTTAAACATCACAGCATAGTTGAAAGATATGTGTAGAAACACAAAGTGGGTGGCCAGCAGAGATAGATGGGATGGGCTGAGGGAAGCTGAGGGTTGGGATGTGATGAACTGAGGGAAGCTGAGGCTTGGGATGAGATGGGGGAAGCTGAGGGTTGGGATGGGATGGGCTGAGGGAAGCTGAGGGTTGGGATGGGATGGGCTGAGGGAAGCTGAGGGTTGGGATGGGCTGAGGGAAGCTGAGGGCTGGGATGGGCTGAGGGAAGCTGAGTGTTGGGATGGGATGGGCTGAGGGAAGCTGAGGGTTGGGATGGGATGGGCTGAGGGTTGGGATGGGATAGACTGAGGGAAGCTGAGGGCTGGGATGGGCTGAGGGAAGCTGAGGGTTGGGATGGGATAGACTGAGGGAAGCTGAGGGTTGGGATGGGATGGGCTGAGGGAAGCTGAGGGTTGGGATGGGATGGGCTGAGGGAAGCTGAGGGTTGGGATGGGATGGGCTGAGGGAAGCTGAGGGTTGGGATGGGATGGGCTGAAGGAAGCTGAGGGTTGGGATGGGATGGGCTGAAGGAAGCTGAGGGTTGGGATGGGATGGGCTGAGGGAAGCTGAGGGTTGGGATGGGCTGAGCTGAGGGAAGCTGAGGGTTGGGATGGGATGGGCTGTGGGTGGCCAGCAGAGATAGATGGGATGGGCTGAGGGAAGCAGAGGGTTGGGATGTGGAGTTGGAGACAAGTGGGAGTGGAGTTGCTGTGAGAGAGAGAATGATGCTCTAAAGAAAAACTGAAACAAAAGTCAAAATAAAACATAATAAAAGTACATTTGAATGACACCAAGTGACAGTGTTTTTACAACTAATGCCTGTTTGCCTGAGGCTGATGCCGTGCAGGTGTTTGTACAAATGCATATACACACACTCATTCAAATAAACACCTACAAGAATACACACATGCAGTGCCTTGCGAAAGTATTCGGCCCCCTTGAACTTTGCGACCTTTTGCCACATTTCAGGCTTCAAACATAAACATATAAAACTGTATTTTTTTGTGAAGAATCAACAACAAGTGGGACACAATCATGAAGTGGAACGACATTTATTGGATATTTCAAACTTTTTTAACAAATCAAAAACTGAAAAATTGGGCGTGCAAAATTATTCAGCCCCCTTAAGTTAATACTTTGTAGCGCCACCTTTTGCTGCGATTACAGCTGTAAGTCGCTTGGGGTATGTCTCTATCAGTTTTGCACATCGAGAGACTGAAATTTTTCCCATTCCTCCTTGCAAAACAGCTCGAGCTCAGTGAGGTTGGATGGAGAGCATTTGTGAACAGCAGTTTTCAGTTCTTTCCACAGATTCTCGATTGGATTCAGGTCTGGACTTTGACTTGGCCATTCTAACACCTGGATATGTTTATTTTTGAACCATTCCATTGTAGATTTTGCTTTATGTTTTGGATCATTGTCTTGTTGGAAGACAAATCTCCGTCCCAGTCTCAGGTCTTTTGCAGACTCCATCAGGTTTTCTTCCAGAATAGTCCTGTATTTGGCTCCATCCATCTTCCCATCAATTTTAACCATCTTCCCTGTCCCTGCTGAAGAAAAGCAGGCCCAAACCATGATGCTGCCACCACCATGTTTGACAGTGGAGATGGTGTGTTCACGGTGATGAGCTGTGTTGCTTTTACGCCAAACATAACGTTTTGCATTGCTGCCAAAAAGTTCAATTTTGGTTTCATCTGACCAGAGCACCTTCTTCCATATGTTTGGTGTGTCTCCCAGGTGGCTTGTGGCAAACTTTAAACAACACTTTTTATGGATATCTTTAAGAAATGGCTTTCTTCTTGCCCCTCTTCCATAAAGGCCAGATTTGTGCAATATACGACTGATTGTTGTCCTATGGACAGAGTCTCCCACCTCAGCTGTAGATCTCTGCAGTTCATCCAGAGTGATCATGGGCCTCTTGGCTGCATCTCTGATCAGTCTTCTCCTTGTATGAGCTGAAAGTTTAGAGGGACGGCCAGGTCTTGGTAGATTTGTAGTGGTCTGATACTACTTCCACAATATTATCGCTTGCACAGTGCTCCTTGGGATGTTTAAAGCTTGGGAAATCTTTTTGTATCCAAATCCGGCTTTAAACTTCTTCACAACAGTATCTCGGACCTGCCTGGTGTGTTCCTTGTTCTTCATGATGCTCTCTGCGCTTTTAACGGACCTCTGAGACTATCACAGTGCAGGTGCATTTAAACGGAGACTTGATTACACACAGGTGGATTGTATTTATCATCATTAGTCATTTAGGTCAACATTGGATCATTCAGAGATCCTCACTGAACTTCTGGAGAGAGTTTGCTGCATTGAAAGTAAAGGGGCTGAATAATTTTGCACGCCCAATTTTTCAGTTTTTGATTTGTTAAAAAAGTTTGAAATATCCAATAAATGTTGTTCCACTTCATGATTGTGTCCCACTTGTTGTTGATTCTTCACAAAAAAATACAGTTTTATATCTTTATGTTTGAAGCCTGAAATGTGGCAAAAGGTCGCAAAGTTCAAGGGGGCCGAATACTTTCGCAAGGCACTGTACATGTAATAGTGCCAGACATGAACACAAACATATAAAGTAGGCATTGCTGTTATGATTTCAGTTATCCTTGATGTCCTTTGTTTTAAATGTATTTATTATTATTATTTTTCCTTTGTTTCAAATGTATTATTTAGTTGTTGTTTTTTTTACATTGTTGTTTCTTATCTCATTTCCTATTTTTCTCTTTAGTTCTCTTGGTTGTTGGTGCATTGGGGGGTTCTTGGTGGGGGGGGGGCTCTAGGAGGGCTCTCGAATGGTTGAGGGACAGATATTGGGGAACTGTGGGGGGATCTTAGAGGGTTCGGGTTTCACAAGATTGTGATCATGAAAAAGGAAACTATGACATGTATATTATATCACTATCATGCACACGCAGCCTCACACATAAGGATGGCTCTGCTGCAGACAGATAGATACATGTTTGATAGTAGTAGTAGACACCCTCACACATAAGGATGGCTCTGCTGCAGACAGATAGATACATGTTTGATAGTAGTAGTAGACACCCTCACACATAAGGATGGCTCTGCTGCAGACAGATAGATACATGTTTGATAGTAGTAGTAGACACCCTCACACATAAGGATGGCTCTGCTGCAGACAGACTGAAACATGTTTGATAGTGTCTTGATGCTGTAGTGTTTGTCCCCACACATCTCTGCTGCAGACAGACTGGTACATGTTTGAAGTGTTCTAATACTTTAATGTAGTAGTAGACCCCTCACACATAAGCCTCTGTGTGATTTTTGATAGTAATAAATCATTGTAAAAAAACATATATATTAAACAAAAGGATGGCTAAAAAGAACAGCACCCTCAAATAAGGATGGCTCTGCTGCAAAGAGAAATGACAGTCCATCATTACTTTAAGACATGAAGGTCAGTCAATACGGAACATTTCAAGAACTTTGAACATTTCTTCAAGTGCAGTCGCAAAAACCATCAAGCTCTATGATGAAACTGGCTCTCATGAGGACCGCCACAGGAAAGGAAGACCCAGAGTTACCTCTGCTGCAGAGGATAAGTTCATTAGTTACCAGCCTCAGAAATTGCAGCCCAGATATATGCTTCAGCGTTCAAGTAACAGACTCATCTCAACATAAACTGTTCAGAGGAGACTGCGTGAATCAGGCCTTCATGGTCGAATGGCTGCAAAGAAACCACTACTAAAGGACACCAATAAGAAGAAGAGACTTGTTTTGGCCAAGAAACACAAGCAATGGACATAAGACAGGTGGAAATCTGTCCTTTGGTCTGATGAGAACAAATTTTAGAATTTTGGCTCCAACCGCCGTGTCTTTGTGAGACGCAGAGTAGATGAAAGGATGACCTCCACATGTGTGGTTCCCACCGTGAAGCATGGGGGAGGAGGTGTGATGGTGTGGGGGTGCTTTGCTGGTGACATCGTCTGTGATTTATTTTGAATTGAAGGCACACTTAACCAGCATGGCTACCACAGCATTCTGCAGTGATACGCCATCCCATCTGTTTTGGGCTTAGTGGGACTATCATTTGTTTTTCAACAGGACAATGACCCAAAACATACCTCCAGGCTGTGTCATGGCTATATGATCAAGGAGGAGAGTGATGGAGTGGTATATCAGATGACCTGGCCTCTTCAATCACCTGACCTCAACCCAATTGAGATGGCTTGGGATGAGTGGGACCGCAGAGGGAAGGAAAAGCAGCCAAAAAGTTGGGGAAGCTAAATACCTTATATAGACCAGTGTGTGGCTTTTTAAATCGTGTCCAATCAATTGAATTTACCACAGATGGACTCCAATCAAGTTGTAGAAACATCTCAAGGCTGATCATTGGAAACAAGATGCACCTGAGATCAATTTCATGTCACAAACCAAAGAGTCTGAATACTTATGTAAATAAGGTCTTTTTTTTTTTATAAATACACCACAAATAAATTAACAAAAATGTATTACAACCTGTTTTCACTTTTGTCATTATGGGATATTGTGTGTAGATTGATGAGAATAATAATTATTTTTTAAATCAAATTTAGAATAAGGCTGTAAAGTAAGAAAATGTGGAAAAATGCACTGCAAATGTGTCTGTGTAGGACACTCAACTTGCTGGCCTAAATGAGGAAGGATCACAATGGAACACATTCTCACCCGGAACTCCTCTTTGATCTGGGAGGAGTTGGTCTGGGGGTCCAATCGGTTCATTTCATAGTAGACCGAGCGCAGCTGATTGGCTGGAATGGTGGTGTCACCACAAAGACACGCCTCCAAGATGGCGTCGTGGATGAAGACATATTGCTCCTGGAAAAAGCATAAAGATGGACACAATGGGACAATATCAAACAACAGACAATCAGCACACAGAAAGAGATGGAAATTACCAGTAAGTTAGAATGGAAAATAAAACATGTACTTCAATAGGGTCTATATAATAGGGTCTATATAATAGGGCCTATATAATAGGGTCTATATAATAGGGCCTATATAATAGGGTCTATATAATAGGATATAATAGGAAAATTAGGGTCAGGGCCTAAGTTATAATAGGAATGGGCCTATATAAAACATGTCTTCAATAGGGTCTATATAGGACCTATATAGTAGGACCTATATAATAGGGTCTATATAATAGGACCTATATAATAGGGTCTATATAATAGGGCCTATATAATAGGGTCTATATAATAGGGTATATATAATAGGGTCTATATAATAGGGTCTATATAATAGGGTCTATATAATAGGGTCTATATAATAGGGTCTATATAATAGGGTCTATATAATAGGGTCTATATAATAGGGTCTATATAATAGGGCCTATATAATAGGGTCTATATAATAGGGGGCTATATAGGGTCTATATAATAGGGTCTATATAATAGGTCTATATAATAGGGTCTATATAATAGGGTCTATATAACATGGTCTATATAACAGGGTCTATATAATAGGGCCTATATAATAGGGCCTATATAATAGGGCCTATATAATAGGGCCTATATAATAGGGTCTATATAATATGGCCTAAATAATAGAGACTATATAATACGATAAATAGATATAATAGGGTCTATAAAAATATTTAATAGGGTCTATATAATAGGGCAATATAATAGGGTCTATATAATAGGGCCTATATAATAGGGTCTATTTAATAGGGTCTATATAATAGGGCCTATATAATAGGGTCTATATAATATGGTCTATTTAATAGGGTCTATATAATAGGGTCTATATAATAGGGTCTATATAATATGGTCTATATAATAGGGTCTATATAATAGGGCCTATATAATAGGGCCTATTTAATAGGGCCTAAATTGAGACCGATAAATGAATCTAAAAAATAAGCACAATCCCCTGTTCACCTTAAAGTAACGGAGAACAGAGCAGAAGGGCATAACAGGTTCCCCACCACTCACCGACCCAGCGCAGCCAGCCAACCAACCCCCCCTCTTCCCTCCCCCCTTCCTTCCCCCACATCCACACACCCAGCTGGGTAGACGGCCACAGCTTAAGGCTTGACGTAAACCAGTTGTGACGTGACATTTTAGATGAACGGTCCGCTGTCACTTCGGGACCAATACCTACGACAGTGAGGTCACTGATTAACAGACGCGACACGTGACACGATGATGCCATCTAACGAGCAGCCAGGAGGTGTTTTAGAACCTCGTTAGTGAGCCTGAGTGTTCTTTTCCAAACGTTAACCTTAAAGATGGAATCCGCAGCAGTAGGGAGAGATAGAGCCACAGGCCGGTCACCACCACCACCCCTACCACCACCACCACCACCCCTACCACCACCACCACCACCCCTACCACCACCACCACCCCTACCACCACCACCACTCCTACCACCCCTACCACCACCACCACTCCTACCACCACCACCCTTACCACCACCACCACCACCACCACCCCTACCACCACCACCCTTACCACCACCACCACCACCACCCCTACCACCACCACCACCACCACCCTTACCACCACCACCACCACCCCTACCACCACCACCACCACCACCACCACCACCCCTACCACCACCACCCCCCCCCACCACCACCACTGAACATTCAATTCTCTGGCAACAGTTCTGGTGTACATTACTGCAGTCAGCATGCCAATTACACGCTTTATCAACATCTGTGGCATTGTGTTGTGAGGCAAAACTGCACATTTTAGAGTGGCCTTTCATTGTCCCCAGCACAAGGTGCACCTGTGCAATGATCATGCTGTTTAATCAGCTTCTTGATATGCCACACCTGTCAGGTGGATGGATTATCTTGGCAAAGCGAGAAATGCTCACTAATAGGAAATTTGTGCACAAAATTTGAGAGGAATAAGCTTTTTGTGCGTATGAAACATTTTAGGGATATTTTATTTCAGATCATGAAACATGGGACCAACACTTTACATTATATTTTGGCCTCAGCGAGTCTGAAAGGCAGTGGGTGGAGGGGAACCGGAACCGAGTCAAAGAACAAAAACACCTGATAGGTATTAACCCCCCACCCTACCCTACACCACCATACCCTACACCACCATACCCTACACCACCCTACCCTACACCACCATACCCTACCCCACCCTACCCTACACCACCATACCCTACACCACCCTACCCTACACCACCATACCCTACACCACCATACCCTACACCACCATACCCTACACCACCATACCCTACACCACCCTACCCTACCCTACCCCACCCTACCCTACCCCACCCTACCCCCTACACCACCCCCTACCCACCATGCCCTACACCACCACCCTACACCACCCTACCCCACCCTACCCTACCCCACCCCTACCCTACCCCACCCCACCCTACCCCACCCTACCCTACACCACCCACCCTACCCCACCCTACCCTACACCACCCTACCCCACCCTACCCCCTACCCCACCCTACCCCCCTACCCTACCCCCCCTACCCTACCCCACCCCCCTACCCTACCCCTACCCTACCCACCCTACCCTACCCCACCCCTACCCCTACCCTACCCCACCCTACCCTACACCCCCTACCCCTACCCTACCCACCCTACCCCCTACCCCACCCTACCCTACCCCACCCTACCCTACCCTACCCCTACCCTACCCTACCCCCTACCCCACCCCTACCCTACCCCACCCTACCCTACACCACCCTACCCTACCCCACCCTACCCACCCTACCCTACCCTACCCTACCCTACCCTACCCCACCCCTACCCCACCCTACCCTACCCTACCCTACCCTACCCTACCCTACCCCACCCTACCCTACCCCACCCTACCCTACCCTACACCACCCTACCCCACCCTACCCTACCCCCACCCTACCCTACACCCCCCTACCCTACCCACCCTACCCCACCCTACCCTGCCCCTGCACCCACCCTACCCCACCCCCTACCCTACCCTACCCTACCCTACCCTGCCCTACCCTACACCACCCTACCCTACCCCACCCTACCCTACCCCCCTACACCACCCTACCTACCCCCTACCCTACCCACCCTACCCTACCCTACCCCACCCTACCCCACCCCCTACCCTACCCTACCCCTACCCTACCCCACCCCACCCTACCCTACCCACCCTACCCCCACCCTCCCACCCCTACCCTACCCCACCCTACCCTACCCACCCCCCCCCGCCCCTACCCTACCCTACCCCACCCTACCCTACCCCACCCTACCCTACCCTACCCTACCCTACCCCACCCTACCCTACCCCACCCTACCCTACACCACCCTACCCTACCCCACCCTACCCTACCCCTACACCACCCTACCACCCTACCCCTACACCATCCTACCCTACCCCACCACCCTACCCTGCCCCCCCTGCCCTACCCCACCCTACCCTACCCTCCTACACCACCCTACCCACCCCCTACCCTACCCCTACCCTACCATCCTACCCCACCCCTACCCTACCCTACCCTACCCTACCCCTACACCATCCTACCCCACCCCACCCTACCCTACCCCCCTACCCTACCACCCTACCCCACCCTACCCTACCCTACCCTACACCACCATACCCCTACACCACCCTACCACCCTACCCTACCCCACCCTACCCTACACCACCCTACCCTACCCTACCCCTACACCACCATACCCCTACACCACCCTACCACCCTACCCCTACACCATCCTACACCACCCTACCCTACACCATCCTACCCCTACATCACCCCTACACCCACCCCCACCCCTACCACCACCCCACCCTGAACTTGAGGAGTGTGTGGCAGTCAGTCACTCATTTGTTCTCCAGTTGCTGAAGTACCAATCGGCCCGTCATCGTCTCTGAAACATTTGCCCGTTAAATCCAATGACGCCTGTGATTTAAAAGGAATCAGGGTGAAATGATGCATTCAGCCCCACTATGGATGGCTCCAGATGGTGTCTGTTCACAATGCACTGAGTCCTTCAGCAGAAACCCAACACAATTCTACCCTGGTATATAAAGTTAGAAGACGGCGCCAGGATGTAGTCCCCCCCGACCTCGTCATTGAGCTAAAAACCTGCTCGTTTTTTCAAGCCAGTAAAAATATTGTATTACCCTTCGTATTGTCTTACTTGTGCCTGCCTGCACCCCTTGTCCAGTCTGTGTATTCTACTCTATAGATGATGATGTCATAGATGAGTACCCAGAGACATAATCGGAGTCGGGGAATGATGATGCCATGTGTTGAACCAGATGAGGACTGTTTAACTGTCGTTGACACCCCCTCTATCGCCTCTCTGTGTGCGGTGAACATTTATCCTGTTGTCTAGTCACTTTATCCCTCTATCCTCTATGTAAAGATCTATTACCTAAATGACCTGGTACCCCCTGCACGCGGACTCGGTACTGGTACCCCCTGTTATTGTTACTCATTGTGGATTTATTCCACGTGTGGTTGTTGGGAACGACCCGTCAGTAAGCATTACACTGTTAGTCTACAACGGTTGTTTTCGAACCACCATTTTATTTGAGGTGACAGGACTTTCAAGGGGGGTCGCGGCACTACCCAGATGTGGGTCCTGCATTACTACTGTAAATGAGGGAAACAACCAGAGTGGGGCTTGAACCACCAACTCCGTCCTTTTGGGGCGGGTGTACTAGCACCTGGGCCTCTTGGCAGAGACAGTCTGTCAGTACGGTACCTCTGTCTGTCTGTCTGTCTGTCTGTCTGTCTGTCTGTCTGTCTGTCTGTCTGTCTGTGTCTGTGTGTCTGTCTGTCTCCAATCTCCACCCCCCCCCTTGTCTGTCTGTCTGTCTGTCTGTCTGTGTGTCTGTCTGTCTCCAAGCTCCACCCCCCTTGTCTGTCTGTCTGTCTGTCTGTCTGTCTGTCTGTCTGTCTGTCTGTCTGTCCGTCTGTCTGTCTGTGTCTGTGTGTCTGTCTGTCTCCAATCTCCACCCCCCCCTTGTCTGTCTGTCTGTCTGTCTGTCTGTGTGTCTGTCTGTCTCCAAGCTCCACCCCCCCCCCCCTTGTCTGTCTGTCTGTCTGTCTGTCTGTCTGTCTGTCTGTCTGTGTCTGTCTGTCTGTCTGTCTGTCTGTCTGTACCTCAGTCTGCACCATGTTGACTCTCCTGGAGCGCAGCTCTCTGACACAGTTATAGATGTCCACCACGCCCTCTCTCTCTGCCATGTCCAGCATGATGTCAATCACTATGAAACAGCCTGTTCGGCCCGCCCCCGCGCTATAGAGACACAGACACAGAGACACAGAGAGAGAGCAACAGAGAGACACAGATAGAGAGACACAGCGAGAGAGAGAGCGACAGAGTGACAGAAAGAGAGACAGAGAGAGTGACACAGAGAGAGAGAGAGAGAGAGGGAGAGACGGAGAGAAAGACACAGAGAGAGAGCGACCAACAGAGAGACACAGAGAGAGAGCGACCAACAGAGAGACACAGAGAGAGAAAGCGACAGAGACACAGAGAGAGAGAGAGAGCAAAGAGAGCAACAGAGACACAGAGAGAGAGAGAGACAGAGAGAGAGAGACACGGAGACAGAAACATGGAGACACACGCACAGAGAGAGAGAGAGACACAGAGACACAGAACGAGAGAGAGCGACACACAGAGAGCAACAGGGAGATACAGAGAGAGGTGAGTAATGTTTACTGTTCAGTTTTGATTGTTTCTGTCACTTTTGTTCATTATCTATTTCACCTGCTTTGGCAATGTTAACATATGTTCCCCATGCCAATAAAGCTCTTTGAATTGAATTGAAAAATGTATAGACAGAGAGAGAGACACACATTTAAAATACTGTATGCAAATGCATAATTGCCAGTAATACTCTCCATGACAGCTTAAGTTTCACATTCAGGATTGGAAGAATTAGATATCAGGTTGTCAGGGCAAGAGCCCCAGAGAGAGACAGAGAGGGGGTAGAATCATACCTGCAGTGGATGACCATGGGCCCAGCGTTGCTGAGTGTCTTGGCCTTGACCCTACGGACAAAGCCCAGGAGGCCAGTGGCGTGGTAGGGCACCCCGTGGTCCGGCCACCCTGTGAAGTGGAACTGACGGATCTCGCGGATCTCATGGGCTCCTCTCTGGAGGAGGACAGGAGGCAAGAGAAAAACAGACGGTCAAAGACAGACACAAAATACACCGTTCTTCAATCAATTTCCAGGTGTCCTCGAGGACTGGAACTCCTGCAGCACGTGTTTGAGTAGCATTAGCGTCTTCACCCAGCTCTCTCTCGATTACATCTTCTGTTTGCTTAACATGGCCTGCTTCATCTAGTCCTGAGAGAGGATAATGTTTGTCAGAGGTATTCAAACAAGAGTGTCTCTGTGGCCTGAGAAAATATAGTCTATTTAACATCCCCACTAGCAAACAAAATGTTCAATATAAAATCTTCGAGTAGTTTGTTAGTGTGGATATGGGAACAGAGCTGTAGTAATGGTAATGTATCCGTAGTAATGTAGCAGTAATGGTAATCTATCAGTAGTAATGCAGCAGTAATGGTAATGTATCAGTAGTAATGTAGTAGTGATGGTAATGTTTCGGTAGTAATGTAGTGGTAATGGTAATGTATCCGTAGTGATGTAGTAGTAATGGTAATGCAGAAATGGTAATGTATCAGCAACAATGTAGTGGTAATGCTAATGTATCAGTAGTAATGTAGTGGTAATGGTAGTGTATCAGTAGTAATGTAGTGGTGATGGTAATGTATCAGTAGTAATGTAGCAGTAATGGCAATGTGTCAGTAGTAATGCAGTAGTAATGGTAATGTATCAGCAGTAATGTAGCAGTAATGGTAATGGATCAGTAGTAATGTAGCAGTAATGGTAATGTATCAGTAGTAATGTAGTAGTAATGGCAATGTATCAGCAGTAATGTAGCAGTAATGGTAATGTATCAACAGTAATGTAGTAGTAATGGTAATGTATCAGTAGTAATGTAGTAGTAATGGTAATGTATCAGCAGTAATGTAGTGGTAATGGTAATGTATCCGTAGTGATGTGGTGGCAATGGTAATGTATCAGTAGTAATGTAGTGATAATGGTAGTGTATCAGTAGTAATGTAGCGGTAAAGGTAATGTTTCAGTAGGAATGTAGCAATAATGGTAATGCATCCGTAGCAATGTAGTAGTAATGATAACGTATCCGCAGTGATGTAGTAGTAATGTTGTGTCAACGGTAATGCAGTAGTAGTAATGCAGTAGTAATGTAGTGGTAATGGTGATGTATTATTAATAACTTAGTGGTAATGGTAATGTATCAGTAGTAATGCAGAAATGATGGTAATGCATCCGTAGCAATGTAGTAGTAATGGTAATGTAGCAGTGGTAATGTAGTAGTAATGGTAATGTATCAGCAATAATGTAGCAGTAATGGTAATGTATCAGTAGTAATGTAGTAGTAATGGCAATGTATCAGCAGTAATGTGGTGGTAATGGCAATGTATCAGTAGTAATGTAGTGGTAATGGTAATGTATCAGTAGCAATGTAGTGGTAATGGTAATGTATCAGTAGTGATGTAGTGATAATGGTAATGTATCAATAGTAATGTAGTGTTAGCGGTAATGCATTAGTAGTAATGCAGTAGCAATGTAGTGGTAATGGTAATGTATCAGTAGTAATGGCAATGTATTAGTAATAATGCAGTAGTAATGGTAATGTACCAGTAGGAATGTAGTGGTAATGGTAATGTATCAGTAGTAATGTAGTGGTAATGGTAATGTAGTGGTAATGGCAATGTATCAGTAGTAATGTAGTGGTATTGGCAATGTATTAGTAGTAGTAGTAGTGGTCGTAGTATTAGTAGTAGTAGTATTAACACCATTTTAATGTAGTGGTAGTAGCAATATAGAAGTGTTAACATAGTAGTAATGTAGTAGTAGTAGTAGCAGTAATGTAGTAGTATTACCACAGTAGTAATGTCATAATGTAGCAGTATTACATAGTAGTAATGCAGAAGTAGTGTAGTCGTAGTAATGTAGGAGTAGTGTAGTAGTATTCATGTAGAAGTAGTGTAGTAGTAGTAGTAGTAGTAGTAGTAGTAGTAGTAGTAGTGTAGTAGTAGTAGTGTAGTAGTAGTAGTAGTAGTAATGCAGGGGTAGTGTAGTAGTAGTAATGTAGAGGTAGTGTAATAATATTAGTAGTAATGTAGAGGTAGTGTAAAAATATTGGTAGTAATGTAGAAGTAGTGTAGCAGTAGCAGTAGTAATGTAGAAGTAGTGTAATAATATTGGTAGTAATGTAGAGGTAGTGTAAAAATATTGGTAGTAATGTAGAAGTAGTGTAGCAGTAGCAGTAGTAATGTAGAAGTAGTGTAATAATATTAGTAGTAATGTCGAGGTAGTGTAAAAATATTGGTAGTAATGTAGAAGTAGTGTAGCAGTAGCAGTAGTAATTTAGAAGTAGTGTAATAATATTGGTAGTAATGTAGAAGTAGTGTAATAATATTAGTAGTAATGTAGTAGTAGTGTAGCAGTAGGTAGTGTAAAAATATTGGTAGTAATGTAGAAGTAGTGTAGCAGTAGCAGTAGTAATTTAGAAGTAGTGTAATAATATTGGTAGTAATGTAGAAGTAGTGTAATAATATTAGTAGTAATGTAGTAGTAGTGTAGCAGTAGCAGTAGTAATGTAGAAGTAGTGTAATAATATTGGTAGTAATGTAGAGGTAGTGTAATAATATTGGTAGTAATGTAGTAGTAGTGTAGCAGTAGCAGTAGTAATGTAGAAGTAGTGTAATAATATTGGTAGTAATGTAGAGGTAGTGTAATAATATTGGTAGTAATGTAGAAGTAGTGTAGCAGTAGCAGTAGTAATGTAGAAGTAGTGTAATAATATTGGTAGTAATGTAGAGGTAGTGTAATAATATTGGTAGTAATGTAGTAGTAGTGTAGCAGTAGCAGTAGTAATGTAGAAGTAGTGTAATAATATTGGTAGTAATGTAGAGGTAGTGTAATAATATTGGTAGTAATGTAGTAGTAGTCATCCTAAACCAGGTACTTGTCATCCGTCTGGACCACGGCAACTTTCCTTCTGCCATCAAACCCCTGCAACTAATCCAGAACACTACAGCCCGCCTGGTGTTCAAACATTCCCAATCTCTTTTCTGTCCTGGCACCCCATTGGTGGAACCAGCTTCCCCCTGAAGCTAGGACAGCAGAGTCCCTGCCCATGTTACGAAAACATCTGAAACCCTACCTCTTCAAAGAGAATCTTAAATAATCCCCCAGCACCCCGCTGCCCCCCTCACGGCCGACCCGGAGTAGCAGTCTCACCTTCTCGACAGCGAAGGTCCGTATGACGTACTCTGACAGTAGCTGCGTCTCTATGAGGGTCACCTTGATGTCTCTGTAGATCTCTGTGTCGTCCGGCCAGTACTTACAGCATTTCACCTGCTTGACAGAAACACACCACGGTAACAGAACACACACACCACGGTAACAGAACACACACACCACGGTAACAGAACACAACACCACGGTAACAGAACACAACACCACGATAACAGAACACAACACCACGGTAACAGAACACACACACCACGGTAACAGAACACAACACCACGGTAACAGAACACACACACCACGGTAACAGAACACACACACCACGGTAACAGAACACACACACCACGGTAACAGAACACACACACCACGGTAACAGAACACACACACCACGGTAACAGAACACAACACCACGGTAACAGAACACAACACCACGGTAACAGAACACAACACCACGGTAACAGAACACACACACCACGGTAACAGAACACACACACCACGGTAACAGAACACACACACCACGGTAACAGAACACAACACCACGGTAACAGAACACACACACCACGGTAACAGAACACAACACCATGGTAACAGAACACACACACAATGGTAACAGAACACACACACCATGGTAACAGAACACACACACCACGGTAACAGAACACACACACCACGGTAACAGAACACACACACCACGGTAACAGAACACACACACAATGGTAACAGAACACACACACAATGGTAACAGAACACACACACCACGGTAACAGAACACAACACCACGGTAACAGAACACACACATCACGGTAACAGATACTTCCGTTATTGTACGTATCCAGTTTGGTGATTCAGTTGCCAAGCATTTAAGGCGGTCTGTGAGTCTTAAGTTTGTCTAAAGTTTGCAAGCCAAGACCAGAATAAAAAGAATAAACCTATGACCAGAATAAAAAGTCTAGGAAATGGTGAATCAGAACACATTTCTCCTCTTCAAATTCACCACAAAAGTGAGGTTCGGTCCATATTAGTTTGGTTCTAGGAGTAGCCGCAAATGGAAATCTTATTTATCGACAGATCTCATTTATTACAATATGGTTCTCATTCTCACTTCGATAAGAGTGCAAATGACAATTTCTAAAGGAGCAAAGATTACAGTCAGAACTCAAACCGGAGATCGTTTGAAAGAACGTGAAGCGAAAATGTAAAAGGAAATGGTGCATCTACAATTCTGCAATGTCTTTCACAAATCATTCTCTCTCACAAATCATTTTGTCTCTCACAAATCATTCTGTCTCTCATAAATCATTCTGTCTCTCACAAATCATTCTGTCTCTCACAAATCATCATGTCCCTCACTAAGAAGAAAATGAAAGTTAGGATAATTTTTTTTTAATCAACATCTGCTAATGAAAAGATAATGGCAGTCCATTAAAGATCGATAATCCATCATCCGCTGTT
>NC_088214.1:3889707-3942207 GCF_036934945.1 Oncorhynchus masou masou
ACTCTAATGATCTACCAGAGATAGTGGATGGTAACACTATAATGATCTAACAGAGATAGTGGATGGTAACACTATAATGATCTACCAGAGATAGTGGATGGTAACACTATAATGATCTAACAGAGATAGTGGATGGTAACACTATAATGATCTACCAGAGATAGTGGATGGTAACACTCTAATGATCTACCAGAGATAGTGGATGGTAACACTATAACGATCTAACAGAGATAGTGGATGGTAACACTCTAATGATCTACCAGAGATAGTGGATGGTAACACTATAATGATCTACCAGAGATAGTGGATGGTAACACTAAAATGATCTACCAGAGATAATGGATGGTAAACACTATAATGATCTACCAGAGATAGTGGATGGTAACACTATAATGATCTAACAGAGATAGTGGATGGTAACACTATAATGATCTATCAGAGATAGTGGATGGTAACACTATAATGATCTACCAGAGATAGTGGATGGTAACACTATAATGACCTACCAGAGATAGTGGATGGTAACACTATAATGATCTACCAGAGATAGTGGATGGTAACACTATAATGATCTAACAGAGATAGTGGATGGTAACACTATAATGATCTAACAGAGATAGTGGATGGTAACACTATAATGATCCACCAGAGATAGTGGATGGTAACACTATAATGATCTATCAGAGATAGTGGATGGTAACACTATAAAATCTACCAGAGATAGTGGATGGTAACACTATAATGATCTACCAGAGATAGTGGATGGTAACACTCTAATGATCTACCAGAGATAGTGGATGGTAACACTATAATGTTCTAACAGAGATAGTGGATGGTAACACTATAACGATCTAACAGAGATAGTGGATGGTAACACTCTAATGATCTACCAGAGATAGTGGATGGTAACACTATAATGACCTAACAGAGATAGTGGATGGTAACACTATAATGACCTAACAGAGATAGTGGATGGTAACACTATAATGACCTAACAGAGATAGTGGATGGTAACACTATAATGATCTACCAGAGATAGTGGATGATAACACTATAATATCTAACAGAGATAGTGGATGGTAACACTATAATGATCTACCAGAGATAGTGGATGGTAACACTATAATGACCTACCAGAGATAGTGGATGGTAACACTATAATGATCTACCAGAGATAGTGGATGGTAACACTATAATGATCTACAGAGATAGTGGATGGTAACACTATAATGATCTACCAGAGATAGTGGATGGTAACACTATAATGATCTACCAGAGATAGTGGATGGTAACACTATAATGACCTACCAGAGATAGTGGATGGTAACAATATAATGATCTATCAGAGATAGTGGATGGTCACACTATAATGATCTACCAGAGATAGTGGATGGTAACACTATAATGATCTATCAGAGATAGTGGATGGTAACACTATAATGATCTACCAGAGACAGTGGATGGTAACACTATAATGATCTATCAGAGATAAATCAAATCAAATTTTATTTGTCACATACACATGGTTAGCAGATGTTAATGCGAGTGTAGCGAAATGCTTGTGCTTCTAGTTCCGACAATGCAGTAATAACCAACAAGTAATCTAACTAACAATTCCTAAACTACTGTCTTATACACAGTGTAAGGGGATAAAGAATATGTACATAAGGATATATGAATGAGTGATGGTACAGAGCAGCATAGGCAAGACACAGTAGATGGTATCGAGTACAGTATATACATATGAGATGAGTATGTAAACAAAGTGGCATAGTTAAAGTGGCTAGTGATACATGTATTACATAAGGATGCAGTCGATGATATAGAGTACAGTATATACGTATGCATATGAGATGAATAATGTAGGGTAAGTAACATTATATAAGGTAGCATTGTTTAAAGTGGCTAGTGATATATTTACATCATTTCCCATCAATTCCCATTATTAAAGTGGCTGGAGTTGAGTCAGTGTCAGTGTGTTGGCAGCAGCCACTCAATGTTAGTGGTGGCTGTTTAACAGTCTGATGGTCTTGAGATAGAAGCTGTTTTTCAGTCTCTCGGTCCCAGCTTTGATGCACCTGTACTGACCTCGCCTTCTGGATGATAGCGGGGTGAACAGGCAGTGGCTCGGGTGGTTGATGTCCTTGATGATCTTTATGGCCTTCCTGTAACATCGGGTGGTGTAGGTGTCCTGGAGGGCAGGTAGTTTGCCCACGGTGATGCGTTGTGCAGACCTCACTACCCTCTGGAGAGCCTTACGGTTGAGGGCGGAGCAGTTGCCGTACCAGGCGGTGATACAGCCCGCCAGGATGTCCTCGATTGTGCATCTGTAGAAGTTTGTGAGTGCTTTTGGTGACAAGCCAAATTTCTTCAGCCTCCTGAGGTTGAAGAGGCGCTGCTGCGCCTTCTTCACGATGCTGTCTGTGTGAGTGGACCAATTCAGTTTGTCTGTGATGTGTATGCCGAGGAACTTAAAACTTGCTACTCTCTCCACTACTGTTCCATCGATGTGGATAGGGGGGTGTTCCCTCTGCTGTTTCCTGAAGTCCACAATCATCTCCTTAGTTTTGTTGACGTTGAGTGTGAGGTTATTTTCCTGACACCACACTCCGAGGGCCCTCACCTCCTCCCTGTAGGCCGTCTCGTCGTTGTTGGTAATCAAGCCTACCACTGTTGTGTCGTCCGCAAACTTGATGATTGAGTTGGAGGCGTGCGTGGCCACGCAGTCGTGGGTGAACAGGGAGTACAGGAGAGGGCTCAGAACGCACCCTTGTGGGGCCCCAGTGTTGAGGATCAGCGGGGAGGAGATGTTGTTACCTACCCTCACCACCTGGGGGCGGCCCGTCAGGAAGTCCAGTACCCAGTTGCACAGGGCGGGGTCGAGACCCAGGGTCTCAAGCTTGATGACGAGCTTGGAGGGTACTATGGTGTTGAATGCCGAGCTGTAGTCGATGAACAGCATTCATCACATAGGTATTCCTCTTGTCCAGATGGGTTAGGGCAGTGTGCAGTGTGGTTGAGATTGCATCGTCTGTGGACCTATTTGAGCGGTAAGCAAATTGGAGTGGGTCTAGGGTGTCAGGTAGGGTGGAGGTGATATGGTCCTTGACTAGTCTCTCAAAGCACTTCATGATGACGGAAGTGAGTGCTACGGGGCGGTAGTCGTTTAGCTCAGTTACCTTAGCTTTCTTGGGAACAGGAACAATGGTGGCCCTCTTGAAGCATGTGGGAACAGCAGACTGGTATAGGGATTGATTGAATATGTCCGTAAACACACCAGCCAGCTGGTCTGCGCATGCTCTGAGAGCGCGGCTGGGGATGCCGCCTGGGCCTGCAGCCTTGCGAGGGTTAACACATTTAAAAGGTTTTACTCACCTCGGCTGCAGTGAAGGAGAGACCGCATTTTTCCGTTGCAGGCAGTGTCAGTGGCACTGTATTGTCCCCAAAGCGGGCAAAAAAGTTATTTAGTCTGCCTGGGAGCAAGACATCCTGGTCCGTGACTGGGCTGGATTTCTTCCTGTAGTCAGTGATTGACTGTAGACCCTGCCACATGCCTCTTGTGTCTGAGCCGTTGAATTGGGATTCTACTTTGTCTCTGTACTGACGCTTAGCTTGTTTGATCGCCTTACGGAGGGAATAGCTGCAATGTTTGTATTCAGTCATGTTACCAGACACCTTGCCCTGATTGAAAGCAGTGGTTCGCGCTTTCAGTTTCACGCGAATGCTGCCATCAATCCACGGTTTCTGGTTAGGGAATGTTTTAATCGTTGCTATGGGAACGACATCTTCAACGCACGTTCTAATGAACTCGCACACCGAATCAGCGTATTCGTCAATGTTGTTATTTGACGCAATACGAAACATGTCCCAGTCCACGTGATGGAAGCAGTCTTGGAGTGTGGAGTCAGCTTGGTCGGACCAGCGTTGGACAGACCTCAGCGTGGGAGCTTCTTTTTTTAGCTTTTGTCTGTAGGCAGGTATCAGCAAAATGGAGTCGTGGTCAGCTTTTCCGAAATGGGGGCGGGGCAGGGCCTTATATGCGTCGCGGAAGTTAGAGTAACAGTGATCCAAGGTTTTCCGCCCCTGGTTGCGCAATCGATATGCTGATAAAATTTAGGGAGTCTGTTTTCAGATTAGCCTTGTTAAAATCCCCAGCAACAATGAATGCAGCCTCCGGATAAATGGTTTCCAGTTTGCAAAGAGTTAAATAAAGTTCGTTCAGAGCCATCGATGTGTCTGCTTGGGGGGGGGGGGATATATACGGCTGTGATTATAATCGAAGAGAATTCTCTTGGTAGATAATGCGGTCTACATTTGTTTGTGAGGAATTCTAAATCAGGTGAACAGAAGGATTTGAGTTCCTGTATGTTTCTTTCATCGCAACATGCCTCGTTAGCCATAAGGCATACACCCCCACCCCTCTTCTTACCAGAAAGGTGTTTGTTTCTGTCGGCGCGATGCGTGGAGAAACCCGTTGGCTGCACTGCTTCGGATAGCGTCTCTCCAGTGAGCCATGTTTCCGTGAAGCACAGAACGTTACAGTCTCTGATGTCCCTCTGGAATGCTACCCTTGCTCGGATTTCATCAACCTTGTTGTCAAGAAGAATGCTAGGAAGTGGGGCCCGATGTGCCCGTCTCCGTAGTCTTACCAGAAGACCGCCACGTTTCCCTCTTTTTCGGAGTCGTTTTTTTGGGTCGCTGCATGCGTTGTCCTGTTTGTAAGGCAGAACACAGGATCCGCGTCGCAAAAAACATATTCTTGGTCGTACTGATGGTGAGTTGACGCTGATCTTATATACAGTAGTTCTTCTCGACTGTATGTAATGAAACCTAAGATGACCTGGGGTACTAATGTAAGAAATAACACGTAAAAAAACAAAAAACTGCATAGTTTCCTAGGAACGCGAAGCGAGGCGGCCATCTCTGTCGGCGCCGGAAGTATTTTTTTGGGATGGTAACACTATAATGATCTAACAGAGATAGTGGATGGTAACACTATAATGATCTACCAGAGATAGTGGATGGTAACACTATAATGATCCACCAGAGATAGTGGATGGTAACACTATAATGATCTATCAGAGATAGTGGATGGTAACACTATAATGATCTACCAGAGATAGTGGATGGTAACACTATAATGATCCACCAGAGATAGTGGATGGTAACACTATAACGATCTAACAGAGATAGTGGATGGTAACACTATAATGATCTAACAGAGATAGTGGATGGTAACACTATAATGACCTAACAGAGATAGTGGATGGTAACACTATAATGATCTACCAGAGATAGTGGATGGTAACACTATAATGACCTACCAGAGATACTGGATGGTAACACTATAATGACCTAACAGAGATAGTGGATGGTAACACTATAATGACCTACCAGAGATAGTGGATGGTAACACTATAATGATCTAACAGAGATAGTGGATGGTAACACTATAATGACCTACCAGAGATAGTGGATGGTAACACTATAATGACCTAACAGAGATAGTGGATGGTAACACTATAATGATCTAACAGAGATAGTGGATGGTAACACTATAATGACCTACCAGAGATAGTGGATGGTAACACTATAATGATCTAACAGAGATAGTGGATGGTAACACTATAATGACCTAACAGAGATAGTGGATGGTAACACTATAATGACCTACCAGAGATAGTGGATGGTAACACTATAATGATCTATCAGAGATAGTGGATGGTAACACTATAATGACCTAACAGAGATAGTGGATGGTAACACTATAATGACCTACCAGAGATAGTGGATGGTAACACTATAATGACCTACCAGAGATAGTGGATGGTAACACTATAATGACCTACCAGAGATAGTGGATGGTAACACTATAATGATCTAACAGAGATAGTGGATGGTAACACTATAATGATCTAACAGAGATAGTGGATGGTAACACTATAATGATCTAACAGAGATAGTGGATGGTAACACTATAATGACCTAACAGAGATAGTGGATGGTAACACTATAATGACCTACCAGAGATAGTGGATGGTAACACTATAATGACCTACCAGAGATAGTGGATGGTAACACTATAATGATCTAACAGAGATAGTGGATGGTAACACTATAATGATCTAACAGAGATAGTGGATGGTAACACTATAATGATCTAACAGAGATAGTGGATGGTAACACTATAATGACCTAACAGAGATAGTGGATGGTAACACTATAATGACCTAACAGAGATAGTGGATGGTAACACTATAATGATCTAACAGAGATAGTGGATGGTAACACTATAATGTTCTAACAGAGATAGTGGATGGTAACACTATAATGTTCTAACAGAGATAGTGGATGGTAACACTATAATGACCTACCAGAGATAGTGGATGGTAACACTATAATGACCTAACAGAGATAGTGGATGGTAACACTATAATGATCTAACAGAGATAGTGGATGGTAACACTATAATGATCTAACAGAGATAGTGGATGGTAACACTATAATGACCTAACAGAGATAGTGGATGGTAACACTATAATGACCTAACAGAGATAGTGGATGGTAACACTATAATGACCTAACAGAGATAGTGGATGGTAACACTATAATGATCTAACAGAGATAGTGGATGGTAACACTATAATGATCTAACAGAGATAGTGGATGGTAACACTATAATGATCTACCAGAGATAGTGGATGGTAACACTATAATGATCTAACAGAGATAGTGGATGGTAACACTATAATGATCTAACAGAGATAGTGGATGGTAACACTATAATGACCTAACAGAGATAGTGGATGGTAACACTATAATGATCTACCAGAGATAGTGGATGGTAACACTATAACGACCTACCAGAGATAGTGGATGGTAACACTATAATGACCTAACAGAGATAGTGGATGGTAACACTATAATGACCTAACAGAGATAGTGGATGGTAACACTATAATGATCTAACAGAGATAGTGGATGGTAACACTATAATGACCAACCAGAGATAGTGGATGGTAACACTATAATGACCTAACAGAGATAGTGGATGGTAACACTATAATGATCTAACAGAGATAGTGGATGGTAACACTATAATGACCTAACAGAGATAGTGGATGGTAACACTATAATGATCTAACAGAGATAGTGGATGGTAACACTATAATGACCTAACAGAGATAGTGGATGGTAACACTATAATGACCTAACAGAGATAGTGGATGGTAACACTATAATGATCTAACAGAGATAGTGGATGGTAACACTATAATGACCTAACAGAGATAGTGGATGGTAACACTATAATGACCTACCAGAGATAGTGGATGGTAACACTATAATGACCTACCAGAGATAGTGGATGGTAACACTATAATGATCTAACAGAGATAGTGGATGGTAACACTATAATGATCTAACAGAGATAGTGGATGGTAACACTATAATGACCTACCAGAGATAGTGGATGGTAACACTATAATGATCTAACAGAGATAGTGGATGGTAACACTATAATGATCTAACAGAGATAGTGGATGGTAACACTATAATGATCTAACAGAGATAGTGGATGGTAACACTATAATGACCTAACAGAGATAGTGGATGGTAACACTATAATGACCTAACAGAGATAGTGGATGGTAACACTATAATGACCTAACAGAGATAGTGGATGGTAACACTATAATGACCTAACAGAGATAGTGGATGGTAACACTATAATGATCTAACAGAGATAGTGGATGGTAACACTATAATGATCTAACAGAGATAGTGGATGGTAACACTATAATGATCTAACAGAGATAGTGGATGGTAACACTATAATGACCTAACAGAGATAGTGGATGGTAACACTATAATGTTCTAACAGAGATAGTGGATGGTAACACTATAATGACCTAACAGAGATAGTGGATGGTAACACTATAATGATCTAACAGAGATAGTGGATGGTAACACTATAATGATCTAACAGAGATAGTGGATGGTAACACTATAATGACCTAACAGAGATAGTGGATGGTAACACTATAATGACCTAACAGAGATAGTGGATGGTAACACTATAATGTTCTAACAGAGATAGTGGATGGTAACACTATAATGTTCTAACAGAGATAGTGGATGGTAACACTATAATGACCTACCAGAGATAGTGGATGGTAACACTATAATGACCTAACAGAGATAGTGGATGGTAACACTATAATGATCTAACAGAGATAGTGGATGGTAACACTATAATGATCTAACAGAGATAGTGGATGGTAACACTATAATGATCTAACAGAGATAGTGGATGGTAACACTATAATGACCTAACAGAGATAGTGGATGGTAACACTATAATGATCTAACAGAGATAGTGGATGGTAACACTATAATGACCTAACAGAGATAGTGGATGGTAACACTATAATGATCTAACAGAGATAGTGGATGGTAACACTATAATGATCTACCAGAGATAGTGGATGGTAACACTATAATGACCTAACAGAGATAGTGGATGGTAACACTATAATGATCTAACAGAGATAGTGGATGGTAACACTATAATGATCTAACAGAGATAGTGCCATGATTCAGCCTGGGGTGTAATCGTTAGTTCAAACAAAAGAAAGAAAGCACTAAAGCAAGAATTTCTATTGGACAAATTCAGAGAGGTCCCTCCCAGTTTCATTCCGGTTGTTTCCATGTTGAAATGTTTTGAAACAGAACATCAGTAATAAAGCACTTTGATGGGGGTGAAGACCAAACAATATGAAGTCATCGTGAGGGGCAGTTAGTCATGGGTCAGCCTACCCACATCCATACTATTGTAAATAAAAAATATAAAAAATCTGCCATGTGGTGTATAGAAAATCTTTCATTTTTAAAGCCAACTTGCTTCAATTCTAGACATTTTGCCATTGGGCGAAGAGCAGATTTTGTAACTAATTTAATGCAATTCAATGCAATGGGGAGGATAACAACAAAACTAAATAAGATGTTTGACAGCTAATCTCCTGTAATTATACACATTCTTCTATGGGGTGGAGAGAAATGTGAGACTGACCAACAAAATCAAATGCCCCCCCCCCCCCTGGTCTGGTGAATCCACGGTGATTACTTCGTTTAGATAGTAATTAAAACAGGGGCTAATTGACGGACTACCGGCGACGCACAACTACATTTATAGATGTTACTATTTAGAAATGTTACTATTTAGAAATGTTACTATTTAGAAATATCACTATTTAGAAATGTTACTATTTAGAAATGTTACTATTTAGAAATGTTACTTTTTAGAAATGTTACTATTTAGAAATGTTACTATTTAGAAATATCACTATTTAGAAATGTCACTATTTAGAAATATCACTATTTAGAAATGTCACTATTTAGAAATATCACTATTTAGAAATATCACTATTTAGAAATATCACTATTTAGAAATGTCACTATTTAGAAATGTTACTATTTAGAAATATCACTATTTAGAAATTTCACTATTTAGAAATGTCACTATTTAGAAATATCACTATTTAGAAATATCACTATTTAGAAATATCACTATTTAGAAATGTCACTATTTAGAAATATCACTATTTAGAAATGTCACTATTTAGAAATGTCACTATTTAGAAATGTTACTATTTAGAAATATCACTATTTAGAAATGTCACTATTTAGAAATGTCACTATTTAGAAATGTTAATATTTAGAAATGTTACTTTTTAGAAATGTTACTATTTAGAAATGTCACTATTTAGAAATGTTACTATTTAGAAATATCACTATTTAGAAATGTCACTATTTAGAAATGTCACTATTTAGAAATGTTAATATTTAGAAATGTTACTTTTTAGAAATGTTACTATTTAGAAATATCACTATTTCGAAATGTTACTATTTCGAAATGTCACTATTTCAAAATGTTACTATTTAGAAATGTTACTTTTTAGAAATGTTACTATTTAGAAATATCACTATTTAGAAATGTCACTATTTAGAAATGTCACTATTTAGAAATGTTAATATTTAGAAATGTTACTTTTTAGAAATGTTACTATTTAGAAATGTCACTATTTAGAAATGTTACTATTTAGAAATGTCACTATTTAGAAATGTTACTATTTAGAAATGTTACTATTTAGAAATGTTACTATTTAGAAATGTCACTAGTTAGAAATGTCACTTCTACCTAGCAACAGCCAGTTGAGGCCCTGACTAACTCGGGCCACCAGTACATATCAGCAGATCAATGCTGAAGTGTGCATACCACGCATGTGTGTGTGTGTGTACTTGATTCAGTAAAGGAGTGACTGTAATTTAGGTACTCTATAAGTGACTGTAATTTAGGTACTCTATAACTCTTAAGTCTCCACAAACAGACCCCTCAATAACAAGTTACAGCACTCCTATCTACTGTAAAGACAGGCAGGAGAGACCGTTTCTGCTCTGAGGAACATCTCTCAGTCTGTCTGTTCGCCCGTCTGTCTTTCTGTTCGCCTGTCTGTCCGCCTGTCTGTCTGTCTGTTCCATTGGTCCTGTCTGTTCTGTTGGATCTGTCTGTCCTGTTCTGTCCTGTCTGTTCTGGTCCTGTCTGCTCTGGTCCTGTCTGTTCTGGTCCTGTCTGTTCTGGTCCTGTCTGTTCTGGTCCTGTATGTTCTGGTCCTGTCTGTTCTGGTCCTGTCTGTTCTGGTCCTGTCTGTTCTGGTCCTGTCTGTTCTGGTCCTGTATGTTCTGGTCCTGTCTGCTCTGGTCCTGTCTGTTCTGGTCCTGTCTGTTCTGGTCCTGTCTGTTCTGGTCCTGTCTGTTCTGGTCCTGTCTGCTCTGGTCCTGTCTGTTCTGGTCCTGTCTGTTCTGGTCCTGTCTGTTCTGTTCTGTTGGATCTGTCTGTCCTGTTCTGTCCTGTCTGTTCTGGTCCTGTATGTTCTGGTCCTGTCTGTTCTGGTCCTGTCTGCTCTGGTCCTGTCTGTTCTGGTCCTGTCTGTTCTGGTCCTGTCTGTTCTGGTCCTGTCTGCTCTGGTCCTGTCTGTTCTGGTCCTGTCTGTTCTGGTCTTGTCTGTTCTGGTCCTGTCTGTTCTGGTCTTGTCTGTTCTGGTCCTGTCTGTTCTGGTCCTGTCTGTTCTGGTCCTGTCTGTCTTGTTCTGTCTGTTCTGTCGTTCCTATCCGTTCTGTTAGTTCTGTCTGTTCTGTTCTGTCTGTTCTGTTTTGTTCTGTCTGTCTTGTTCTGTCTGTTCTGTTGGTCCTGTCTGTCAGTTCTGTTCTGTCTGTTCTGTTTTGTTCTGTCTGTCTTGTTCTGTCTGTTCTCTTCTGTCTGCCTGTCTGCCTGTCCATCTGTCTGTCTGCCTGTCCATCTGTCTGTCTGTCTGCCTGTCCATCTGTCTGTCTGCCTGTCCATCTGTCTGTCTGCCTGTCCATCTGTCTGTCTGTCTGTCTGTCTGCGTGTTCATCTGTCTGCCTGATGGTGTGGTGTCTGTGTAGTATCTGTAATCTCCTGCTACAGATGCAGTCTACAGTAACCACAGTCAGTGAATCAGTCAGTTAGTCAGTCGGTTGGTCGCCTCAACGCCTCCAATATAACGAACGCCATCAATCAGTTTCCTCTCACTTCACAATTATCTGATCGAGGGATGGGGTGAGGGGGGAGAAAGGGATGGCGTCTGGCAGAGATAGGGACACATGGCTCACTAAGTCCGAAACAACTTACCAGACGGCATTATGGTACACACGTACGGTGGCTTGCGAAAGTATTCCCTGCCTTGGCATGGTTTTTTTGTGCCTTACAATCTGGAATTAAAATAAGATTTGGGGGGGTTTTGTCTCATTTGGACTTACAAAACATGCCTACCACTTTGAAGATGCAAAATATTTTTTATTGTGAAACAAACAAGAAATAAGACAAAAAAAACAGTAAACTTGCAATTACAACTGCAAGTCTCTTGGGATATGTCTCTATAAAATTGGCACATCTAGCCACTGGGATTTTTGTCCATTCTTCAAGGCAAAACTGCTCCAACTCCTTCATGCTGGATGGGTTCCACAGGTCTACAACAATCTTTAAGGCAAACCACAGATTCTCAATTGGATTGAGGTCTGGGCTTTGACGAGGCCACTCCAAGACATTTAAATGTTTCCCCTTAAACCATTTGAGTGTTGCTTCAGCAGTTTGCTTAGGGTCATTGTCCTGCTGGAAGGTGAACCTCCTTCCCAGTCCCTGCCGATGAAAAACATCCCCGCAGCACGATGCTGCCACCACCATGCTTCACAGTGGGGATGGTATTTTTGGGGTGATGTGAGGTGTTGGGTTTGTGCCAGACATAGCGTTTTCTTTGATGGCCAAAAAGCTCAATTTTAGTCTCATCTGACCAGAGTACCTTCTTCCATATGTTTGGGGAGTCTCCCACATGCCTTTTGGTGAACACCAAACGTGTTTGCTTATTTTTTCTTTAAGCAATGGCTTTTTGCTGGCCACTCTTCCGTAAAGCCCAGCTCTGTGGAGTGTACGGCTTAAAGTGGTCCTATGGACAGATACTCCAATCTCCGCTGTGGAGCTTTGCAGCTCCTTCAGGGTTATCTTTGCTCTCTTTGAATAATTTTGCAAGGCCTGTCTGTCCTGTACACATAGGCCGAGTCTCAAATAGCACAAAACACTAGCGAATGGAACAGGGTGTAAAGGAACAGGGTGTGTAGAGAACAGGGTGTGTAGAGAACATGGTGTAAAGGAACAGGGTGTGTAGAGAACAGCGTGTGTAGAGAACAGGGTGTGTAGAGAACAGGGTGTAAAGGAACAGGGTGTGTAGAGAACAGGGTGTAAAGGAACAGGGTGTGTAGAGAACAGGGTGTAAAGGAACAGGGTGTGTAGAGAACAGGGTGTAAAGGAACAGGGTGTGTAGAGAACAGGGTGTGTAGAGAACAGGGTTTGTAGAGAACAGGGTGTAAAGGAACAGGGTGTAAAGGAACAGGGTGTGTAGAGAACAGGGTGTGTAGAGAACAGGGTGTGTAGAGGAACAGGGTGTAAAGGAACAGGGTGTAAAGGAACAGGGCACGTAGAGAACAGGGTGTGTAGAGAACAGGGTGTAAAGGAACAGGGTGTGTAGAGAACAGGGTGTGTAGAGAACAGGGTGTAAAGGAACAGGGTGTAAAGGAACAGGGCACGTAGAGAACAGGGTGTGTAGAGAACAGGGTGTGTAGAGAACAGGGTGTAAAGGAACAGGGTGTATAGAGAACAGGATGTGTAGAGAACAGGGTGTGTAGAGAACAGGGTGTGTAGAGAACAGGGTGTAAAGGAACAGGGTGTGTAGAGAACAGGGTGTGTAGAGAACAGGGTGTAAAGGAACAGGGTGTGTAGAGAACATTGTGTAAAGGAACAGGGTGTGTAGAGAACAGGGTGTGTAGAGAACAGGGTGTGTAGAGAACAGGGTGTAAAGGAACAGGGTGTGTAGAGAACAGGGTGTAAAGGAACAGGGTGTGTAGAGAACAGGGTGTGTAGAGAACAGGGTTTGTAGAGAACAGGGTGTAAAGGAACAGGGTGTAAAGGAACAGGGTGTGTAGAGAACAGGGTGTGTAGAGAACAGGGTGTAAAGGAACAGGGTGTGTAGAGAACAGGGTGTAAAGGAACAGGGTGTGTAGAGAACAGGGTGTAAAGGAACAGGGTGTGTAGAGAACAGGGTGTGTAGAGAACAGGGTGTGTAGAGAACAGGGTTTGTAGAGAACAGGGTGTAAAGGAACAGGGTGTAAAGGAACAGGGTGTGTAGAGAACAGGGTGTGTAGAGAACAGGGTGTAAAGGAACAGGGTGTAAAGGAACAGGGTGCGTAGAGAACAGGGTGTGTAGAGAACAGGGTGTAAAGGAACAGGGTGTGTAGAGAACAGGGTGTGTAGAGAACAGGGTGTGTAGAGAACAGGGTGTGTAGAGAACAGGGTGTAAAGGAACAGGGGGTAAAGGAACAGGGTGCGTAGAGAACAGGGTGTGTAGAGAACAGGGTGTGTAGAGAACAGGGTGTGTAGAGAACAGGGTGTAAAGGAACAGGGTGTGTAGAGAACAGGATGTAAAGGAACAGGGTGTGTAGAGAACAGGGTATAAAGGAACGGGGTGTGTAGAGAACAGGGTGTAAAGGACGGCCTAATGGGGAACAGTGGGGTTAACTGTTATTAACTGTTATTGTTAAATATTATTTACAATTGTTTAACTGTCTTGTTCAGGGACAGAAGGACAGATTTTTATCTTGTCAGCTCGGGGATTCAATCCAGCAACCTTTCAGTTACGGCCCCTCCCCTCTAACCGCTAGGTTACCCGCCGCCCCTCCCCTCTAACCACTAGGCTACCTGCCAACCTGCCACTCTGACCACTAGGCTACCTGCCAACCTGCCACTCTGACCACTAGGCTACCTGCCAACCTGCCACTGCCACTCTAACCACTAGGCTACCTGCCAACCTGCCACTCTGACCACTAGGCTACCTGCCAACCTGCCACTCTGACCACTAGGCTACCTGCCAACCTGCCACTCTGACCACTAGGCTACCTGCCAACCTGCCACTCTGACCACTGCCACTGCCACTCTAACCACTAGGACCTGCCAACCTGCCACTCTGACCACTAGGCTACCTGCCAACCTGCCACTCTGACCACTAGGCTACCTGCCAACCTGCCACTCTGACCACTAGGCTACCTGCCAACCTGCCACTGCCACTCTGACCACTAGGCTACCTGCCAACCTGCCACTCTGACCACTAGGCTACCTGCCAACCTGCCACTGCCACTCTAACCACTAGGCTACCTGCCAACCTGCCACTCTGACCACTAGGCTACCTGCCAACCTGCCACTACCCGCCCTGCCCCTCCCTGCCACTCTAACCACTAGGCTACCTGCCAACCTGCCACTCTGACCACTAGGCTACCTGCCAACCTGCCACTCTGACCACTAGGCTACCTGCCAACCTGCCACTGCCACTCTAACCACTAGGCTACCTGCCAACCTGCCACTTTGACCACTAGGCGACCTGCCAACCTGCCACTGCCACTCTAACCACTAGGCTACCTGCCAACCTGCCACTGCCACTCTAACCACTAGGCTACCTGCCAACCTGCCACTCTGACCACTAGGCGACCTGCCAACCTGCCACTCTGACCACTAGGCTACCTGCCAACCTGCCACTCTGACCACTAGGCTACCTGCCAACCTGCCACTCTGACCACTAGGCGACCTGCCAACCTGCCACTCTGACCACTAGGCTACCTGCCAACCTGCCACTCTGACCACTAGTCTACCTGCCGACCCTAATAATAAATGTGGTCAGGGCTAGAAGTTGACGTTTTGTAGGTTAGGAGAGAACGTACGCAGCAGGTTAGGAGAATTAACGTAGCTTTTTTTTATAATATTTTTTTTAAACATTTAATTTGACCAAAGCTGTATCCAGCCACGACCAATACGTGCCCTAACGTAGGGAATGACGTCACAATACTCACCCTGCCCACTTCAACCAGGTTGGTGACCATGACGATGACAACAGTGTTCTCCTGCCACACCATCCCCCAGAAGTCAAACACCGTCTCCTGCATGGGGCCTGGTAAGGGGGGGGGGGGGGTTAGAGGGGGGTTAGATAAAGAGGACATTTATTTCACTGTATCTGGTTCCTTGTCGGAAGAACAGATTATCCCCCTAAACAGAAGCGGCTCTCAGGGTCTCATATTCATCACTGAACCACCTGGCTCGTTCCTGGGGCCATTGGACCGTTTTTCTACTCTAAAACATGTTGAGATGCTCGACATTAGTAACCACCTTTGTTGGCAATTAAAAAATTTTTTTTTTATTTGTACAGGGACAGTGCACATTAATCAACGTTTCAGTAAAAGTGCTGGTTTTAGCCAGCCGGCTAATTTTCAACCGCAGTTCCTGGGCAGGTTATAGGCCTGTCCATATGTGTGTCAACCAATCACCAGGCGGCCATCCAACCTATCCCAGATTTACAACTTGACTGAGCAATAATTACAAATAGATAGGAATTCAATTATGAATCTAGTTAATTCAAATTAATATTGTTTTTTAATCAACTCGCCAACTGGAAGAAATGTACTTTTGACAAATTAATTAGAGGAAGCAAATCCCTACGTCCTCCAGCAGAGTTGCTATGTATTACCTGGAGGGGACACACACACACACACGCACACACACGCACGTGCACACACATGCACGTACACGTACACACACACACGCACGCACGCACGTATGCACGCACACACACACACACGCACGCCGCACACACACACACACACACACAGCAGTAGCAGCTGGGTGATGATAGTTTAATGAGCAGTAGTGCTTAGTCCTCTGTGTGCTTGTGTGTGTGTGTGTGTGTGCTTGTGTGTGTGTGTGTGTGTGTGTACGTGTGTGTACGTGTGTGTGTGTGTGCTTGGTACAACTCTGTTCAAACTCATCCTCACTCTCCTCCTCTCCCCTGTTTCCTCTCTAGACTCACCATGTTGTCAGTCTGTACTTCCATACTTCGAGGGTGGAAGACAATCGCTCCTAAATTAGCTCAAGCTCACTCTCTCTCTCTCCCCCCCCCCTCTTTCTCTCTCTCTTTCTCTCTCCACCCCCCTCACCCTCTGTCTCCCTCCCTCTCTCTCTCTGTCTCTCCCCTTCTTTCACGCTCTCTCTCTCGCTCTCTCTCCACCCCCCTCACCCTCTGTCTCCTTCCCTCTCTCACTCTGTCTCTCTCTCTCTCCCCTATCTCCTCCCTCTCTTATGCTCTCTCTCTTTCGCTCTCTCTCCACCCCCTCTCTGTCTCTCTCCACCCCCCTCACCCTCTGTCTCCCTCCCTTTCTCTGTCTCCCTCCCTCTATCTTTTTAACTCCCAATCTCCCCAATCTGTTTCCCTCCCACTCCCGTCCCAGCGGGATCATTCCAACTACTCAAAAGTTTCGGAGCATTACTCCGAGCTAAGCGGGACATCTGGTGTGTAGGTTTTCTCTGATGTGTGTGTGTGTGTGTGTGTGTGCGTGTTTGTAGGTTTCTGACTAACACAATAGCACCCGGTACTATATGGTAAATTATCCAATGGGGGCCTATTGCCAAGCGAGAAGCAGATAGAGACAGAGAGATGGAGCCAAGTTTGATAGATAAAGTGTCTAGTACAACACCTACACACACACACACACACACACACACACACACACACACACACACACACACACACACACACACACACACACACACACACACACACACACACACACACACACACACACACACACACACACAGCAGTAGCAGCAGCACCTAGACACGGAGCAGGATAATGCAATATAAAGAAGAAGACAAGACTAAATGTTGTCGGACCTAAACAGGCCGGAACTTTTTAAAAACTCCAATATGTACATTGAAAAAGATAGATAGATGCATAGTCGACAGTAGCTACAGCATGGTCTATATAACATCTCGATATTAGAGGTGGGCCGATTATGATTTTTCAACGCTGATAGCGATTATTGTTATTGTTATTAAAAAAAGCTGACACCGATTAATTGGACGATTTGTTTAATTTATTTGTAATAATGACAATTACAACAATACTGAATGCTTACTGCATTCACGTAACAGGCAGGCTCCTCGTGGAGTGCAACGTGAGGCAGGTGGTTAGAGCGTTGGACTAGTTAACTGTAAGGTTGCAAGATTGAATCCCCCGAGCTGACAAGGAACAAATCTGTCGTTCTGCCCCTGAACAGGCAGTTAACCCCACTGTTCCCAGGCCGTCATTGAAAATAAGAATGTGTTCTTAACCTACCTGGTAGGTTCTTAACCTACCTGGTAGGTTCATTGATAATTTGTGTGAGATTGAGGGCATCAAGTTTAGATTGTAGGATGGCTGGGGTGTTAAATAAAGGTTAAATAAAAGTTAAATAAAGGATAAATAAAAGTTAAATAAAGGTGGGAAAAAGGTGGTCCAAAATACAGATTTCCGATTGTTATGAAAACTTGAAATCGGCCCTAATTAAATCAGCCATTCCGATTAATCGGTCGACCTATACAAGATATAGAGGAGGGTGTTACTGCAGGGTGGATATAACATCCATGGATGAGATGGTAACTTTGTAAAGCAGACAAACTAAATGTTGGAAATCTGAAATTACTGAAGTGTGAAAGTACACATGACTAAAGTAAAACGCTGAAATACATATTTAAAGAAAACAAACGATCACACAACAGGAAACCACTGTTAATCACAGACGATCGTATGTCTGTGACAATGGACACTTTTACAACAGGCCTCTTTTATCAAATGCTTTACTTCCTGTGCTTCTTACATACATTTGACTTATGAATATAAATCCCAGATCTTAATTTTACCACAGTATTGAGGCTAAGTTTATCCTATTTATAATACATATGACATTTAGCAGATATGGTCATGTATATTTTTTTAATATTCCCGGGCATCAACCCCACTATCCTGGTGATAATCAGCTACCAAATGGGTAATCATCAGCTGGCTAACTTCCTATCAGCTAGCTCTCAGCTAGCTCTCTTGATGTAATCATCAGCTAGCTAACTTCCTATCAGCTAGCTCTCAGCTAGCTCTCTTGATGTAATCATTAACTAGCTAACTTCCTATCAGCTAGCTCTCAGCTAGCTCTCTTGATGTAATCATTAATTATCTAGCTAACTTCCTATCAGCTAGCTCTCTTCATGAAATCATTAATTAACTAGCTAACTTCTTCAGATGATGTAATCATTAACTAGCTAACTCTTCAGCTAACTGAAATCATTAATTAACTGGCTAACTTCCTATCAGCTAGCTCTCTTGATGTAATCATTAACTAGCTAACTTCCTATCAGCTAACTCTCTTGATGTAATCATTAATTAACTAGCTAACTTCCTATCAGCTAGCTCTCTTGATGTAATCATTAATTAACTAGCTAACTTCCTATCAGCTAGCTCTCTTGATGTAATCATTAATTAACTAGCTAACTTCCTATCAGCTAGCTCTCTTGATGTAATCATTGTAAATGAATAACACAGTCTCCAAATGCATTTTGTAGATAACAGCCAGAGAAGAGGGTGACATTGCAGCTCCAGCTGTTAGTAAATGGCCAGTGTAGACTAGTGGACAGGGCAGGTCATATTGAGGGAGGACGTTAGGAAGAGATTCTACAGTTCCAGTCCCTAGAGGGGAAAACTTTGAAGAGCGAGAGATAATAGCAAAATATTATTCAGTGCTAATTTTAGAATAATGAAGCCTGTTTTCTTTGTGATGTTTTCTGTCTGTTCTATCTCAAGGCCATCAGACTGCTAAACAGCAATCACTAACTCAGAGAGGCTGCTGCCTACATTGATACCCAATCACTGGACACTTTAATAAATTGATCACTAGTCACTTTAATAATGTTTACATATCTTACATTACTCATCTCATATGTATATACTGTATTTTATACCATCTACTGCATCTTGCCTATGCTTCGGCCATCGTTTATTCATGTATTTATATGTACATATTCTCATTCAACCCTTTAGATTTGTGTGTATTAAGTAGTTGTTGGGGAATTGTTAGATTACATGTTAGATATTACTGCATGGTCGGAACTAGAAGCACAAGCATTTCGCTACACTCACATTAACATCTGCTAACTATGTGTATGTGACAAATAACATTGTATTTTATTTGTCCTCAGATATGAAAAGCTTTAAAAGCCTGTTTGTAGATGAAAAGAGAGGTCCCAATGAATGTCACAAGAGACTAACAGTTTATCCTATATCCCATGGGTTATATGTGTAGGCCTACCTATGTTAGGGTTATGTTGTATACAAATATACAGTTCAACATCACACACAATGTATAAACCTATTACAATTGGAGCTGACCAACCCTGCTGGAGGTCTGCTGGGTGCAGGGTCCTGTTGTCAGCCCAGTAATAACACACCTGATTACACTCATCAAATCTAATGAGTTGATAATCAAGTGTGCTATTACTGGGCTGGAATAGAATCTGTTCCTCCAGTAGATCTGTTACTGGGCTGGAATAGAATCTGTTCCTCCAGTAGATCTGTTACTGGGCTGGAATAGAAGTCTGCTCCTCCAGTAGATCTGTTACTGGGCTGGAATAGAAGTCTGCTCCTCCAGTAGATCTATTACTGGGCTGGAATAGAATCTGTTCCCCCAGGATCTATTACTGGGCTGGAATAGAATCTGTTCCTCCAGTAGATCTGTTTACTGGGCTGGAATAGAATCTGTTCCCCCAGTAGATCTGTTACTGGGCTGGAATAGAAGTCTGTTCCTCCAGTAGATCTGTTACTGGGCTGGAATAGAATCTGTTCCCCAGTAGATCTGTTACTGGGCTGGAATAGAAGTCTGTTCCCCAGTAGATCTATTACTGGGCTGGAATAGAATCTGTTCCTCCAGTAGATCTGTTACTGGGCTGGAATAGAATCTGTTCCTCCAGTAGATCTGTTACTGGGCTGGAATAGAATCTGTTCCCCCAGTAGATCTATTACTGGGCTGGAATAGAAGTCTGCTCCTCCAGTAGATCTATTACTGGGCTGGAATAGAATCTGTTCCCCCAGTAGATCTATTACTGGGCTGGAATAGAAGTCTGCTCCTCCAGTAGATCTGTTACTGGGCTGGAATAGAATCTGTTCCCCCAGTAGATCTATTACTGGGCTGGAATAGAATCTGTTCCACCAGTAGATCTGTTACTGGGCTGGAATAGAAGTCTGCTCCTCCAGTAGATCTATTACTGGGCTGGAATAGAAGTCTGTTCCCCCAGTAGATCTGTTACTGGGCTGGAATAGAATCTGTTCCCCAAGTAGATCTATTACTGGGCTGGAATAGAATCTGTTCCCCCAGTAGATCTGTTACTGGGCTGGAATAGAATATGTTCCCCCAGTAGATCTGTTACTGGGCTGGAATAGAATATGTTCCCCCAATAGATCTGTTACTGGGCTGGAATAGAATCTGTTCCCCCAGTAGATCTGTTACTGGGCTGGAATAGAATCTGTTCCCCCAGTAGATCTATTACTGGGCTGGAATAGAATCTGTTCCTCCAGTAGATCTGTTACTGGGCTGGAATAGAATCTGTTCCTCCAGTAGATCTGTTACTGGGCTGGAATAGAATCTGTTCCCCCAGTAGATCTGTTACTGGGCTGGAATAGAAGTCTGCTCCTCCAGTAGATCTGTTACTGGGCTGGAATAGAATCTGTTCCCCCAGTAGATCTATTACTGGGCTGGAATAGAAGTCTGCTCCTCCAGTAGATCTGTTACTGGGCTGGAATAGAATCTGTTCCCCCAGTAGATCTATTACTGGGCTGGAATAGAATCTGTTCCTCCAGTAGATCTGTTACTGGGCTGGAATAGAAGTCTGCTCCTCCAGTAGATCTATTACTGGGCTGGAATAGAAGTCTGTTCCCCCAGTAGATCTGTTACTGGGCTGGAATAGAATCTGTTCCCCCAGTAGATCTATTACTGGGCTGGAATAGAATCTGTTCCCCCAGTAGATCTATTGCTGGGCTGGAATAGAATCTGTTCCCCCAGTAGATCTATTACTGGGCTGGAATAGAATCTGTTCCCCCAGTAGATCTGTTACTGGGCTGGAATAGAAGTCTGTTCCCCCAGTAGATCTGTTACTGGGCTGGAATAGAATCTGTTCCCCCAGTAGATCTATTACTGGGCTGGAATAGAATCTGTTCCCCCAGTAGATCTGTTACTGGGCTGGAATAGAATCTGTTCCCCCAGTAGATCTGTTACTGGGCTGGAATAGAATATGTTCCCCCAGTAGATCTGTTACTGGGCTGGAATAGAATCTGTTCCCCCAGTAGATCTGTTACTGGGCTGGAATAGAATCTGTTCCCCCAGTAGATCTGTTACTGGGCTGGAATAGAATCTGTTCCCCCAGTAGATCTATTACTGGGCTGGAATAGAATCTGTTCCCCCAGTAGATCTGTTACTGGGCTGGAATAGAAGTCTGTTCCGCTAGTAGATCTGTTACTGGGCTGGAATAGAATCTGTTCCCCTAGTAGATCTGTTACTGGGCTGGAATAGAATCTGTTCCCCCAGTAGATCTGTTACTGGGCTGGAATAGAATCTGTTCCCCCAGTAGATCTGTTACTGGGCTGGAATAGAAGTCTGTTCCGCTAGTAGATCTGTTACTGGGCTGGAATAGAATCTGTTCCTCCAGTAGATCTGTTACTGGGCTGGAATAGAATCTGTTCCTCCAGTAGATCTGTTACTGGGCTGGAATAGAATCTGTTCCCCCAGTAGATCTGTTACTGGGCTGGAATAGAATCTGTTCCCCCAGTAGATCTGTTACTGGGCTGGAATAGAATCTGTTCCCCCAGTAGATCTATTACTGGGCTGGAATAGAATCTGTTCCCCCAGTAGATTTATTACTGGGCTGGAATAGAAGTCTGCTCCTCCAGTAGATCTATTACTGGGCTGGAATAGAAGTCTGCTCCTCCAGTAGATTTATTACTGGGCTGGAATAGAATCTGTTCCCCCAGTAGATCTATTACTGGGCTGGAATAGAATCTGTTCCTCCAGTAGATCTGTTACTGGGCTGGAATAGAATATGTTCCCCCAGTAGATCTATTACTGGGCTGGAATAGAATCTGTTCCCCCAGTAGATCTATTACTGGGCTGGAATAGAATCTGTTCCTCCAGTAGATCTGTTACTGGGCTGGAATAGAATCTGTTCCTCCAGTAGATCTGTTACTGGGCTGGAATAGAATCTGTTCCCCCAGTAGATCTATTACTGGGCTGGAATAGAATCTGTTCCCCCAGTAGATCTGTTACTGGGCTGGAATAGAATCTGTTCCCCCAGTAGATCTATTACTGGGCTAGAATAGAATCTGTTCCCCCAGTAGATCTTTTACTGGGCTGGAATAGAATCTGTTCCCCCAGTAGATCTATTACTGGGCTGGAATAGAATCTGTTCCCCCAGTAGATTTATTACTGGGCTGGAATAGAAGTCTGCTCCTCCAGTAGATCTATTACTGGGCTGGAATAGAAGCCTGCTCCTCCAGTAGATGTATTACTGAGCTGGAATAGAATCTGTTCCCCCAGTAGATCTATTACTGGGCTGGAATAGAATCTGTTCCCCCAGTAGATCTATTACTGGGCTGGAATAGAATCTGTTCCCCTAGTAGATCTATTACTGGGCTGGAATAGAATCTGTTCCCCCAGTAGATCTATTACTGGGCTGGAATAGAATCTGTTCCCCCAGGACATCTATTACTGGGCTGGAATAGAAGTCTGTTCCCCCAGGACATCTATTACTGGGCTGGAATAGAAGTCTGTTCCTCCAGTAGATCTATTACTGGGCTGGAATAGAATCTGTTCCCCCAGGACATCTATTACTGGGCTGGAATAGAAGTCTGTTCCTCCAGTAGATCTATTACTGGGCTGGAATAGAAGTCTGCTCCTCCAGTAGATCTATTACTGGGCTGGAATAGAAGTCTGCTCCTCCAGTAGATCTATTACTGGGCTGGAATAGAAGTCTGCCCCTCCAGTAGATCTATTACTGGGCTGGAATAGAAGTCTGTTCCCCCAGTAGATCTATTATTGGGCTGGAATAGAAGGCTGCTCCTCCAGTAGATCAGGGAGCAACGTTGGCCACCGCTGGTATAGTTTTTCTTGTTCCCCTGAAATGATGCTTCGGTAATAATCACCTGCTTGTTGCTACTCAATTATATATTGTTGTTTAGACTAGGCAGGTAGCCTTGTGGTTAGAGCGTTGGACTTGTAACTGAAATGGTTGCAAGATCAAATCCCTGAGCTGACAAGGTACAAATCTGTCGTTCTGCCCCTGAACAGGCAGTTAATCCACTGTTCCTAGGCCGTCATTGAAAATAAGAATTTGTTCTTAACTGACTTGCCGAGTAAAATAAAGGTAAAATAAAAACAAGTTCATTTATCACTTCAAAATGTATAAAAAAAGGTTTTAAATTTGCTATAATTGTTAAATATATTGTTGTTTAGACTAAGATTTCTCATCTTTAAATACAAGTTAGTTTATCACTTCAAAATGTTTAAATAAAGTGTTAAATCTTTGAAGTGAAGTAATTTTAAACTTGCTTTAATTGTTCAAGTATTACTCCAACTGAACTCGTGTCAATGTTGATTAATCACATGTCACAATTCTGCAATAAAGGGAGGAAGGGGATCTGTCTCTAATGTGTCTGTGTTGTTCTCTAATGTGTCTGTGTTGTTCTCTAATGTGTCTGTGTTGTTTTCTAATGTGTCTGTGTTGTTCTCTAATGTGTCTGTGTTCCTGTGTTGTTCTCTAATGTTCCTGTGTTGTTTTCTAATGTGTCTGTGTTCCTGTGTTGTTCTCTAATGTGTCTGTGTTCCTGTGTTGTTCTCTAATGTGTCTGTGTTCCTGTGTTGTTCTCTAATGTGTCTGTGTCCCTGTGTTGTTCTCTAATGTTCCTGTGTTGTTCTCTAATGTTCCTGTGTTGTTCTCTAATGTGTCTGTGTTCCTGTGTTGTTCTCTAATGTGTCTGTGTTCCTGTGTTGTTCTCTAATGTGTCTGTGTTGTTCTCTAATGTGTCTGTGTTCCTGTGTTGTTCTCTAAGGTGTCTGTGTTCCTGTGTTGTTCTCTAAGGTGTCTGTGTTCCTGTGTTGTTCTCTAATGTCTCTGTGTTCCTGTGTTGTTCTCTAAGGTGTCTGTGTTCCTGTGTTGTTCTCTAATGTCTCTGTGTTCCTGTGTTGTTCTCTAATGTCTCTGTGTTCCTGTGTTGTTCTCTAATGTCTCTGTGTTCCTGTGTTGTTGTTCTCTAATGTCTCTGTGTTCCTGTGTTGTTCTCTAATGTCTCTGTGTTCCTGTGTTGTTCTCTAATGTCTCTGTGTTCCTGTGTTGTTCTCTAATGTGTCTGTATTGTTCTCTAATGTGTCTGTGTTCCTGTGTTGTTCTCTAATGTGTCTGTGTTGTTCTCTAATGTGTCTGTGTTCCTGTGTTGTTCTCTAAGGTGTCTGTGTTCCTGTGTTGTTCTCTAATGTGTCTGTGTTGTTCTCTAATGTTCCTGTGTTGTTTTCTAATGTGTCTGTGTTCCTGTGTTGTTCTCTAATGTGTCTGTGTTCCTGTGTTGTTCTCTAATGTGTCTGTGTTCCTGTGTTGTTCTCTAATGTCTCTGTGTTCCTGTGTTGTTCTCTAATGTGTCTGTGTTCCTGTGTTGTTCTCTAATGTGTCTGTGTTCCTGTGTTGTTCTCTAATGTCTCTGTGTTCCTGTGTTGTTCTCTAATGTGTCTGTGTTCCTGTGTTGTTCTCTAAGGTGTCTGTGTTGTTTTCTAATGTGTCTGTGTCCCTGTGTTGTTCTCTAATGTGTCTGTGTTGTTCTCTAATGTGTCTGTGTTGTTCTCTAATGTGTCTGTGTTGTTCTCTAATGTGTCTGTGTTGTTCTCTAATGTGTCTGTGTTGTTCTCTAATGTGTCTGTGTTCCTGTGTTGTTCTCTAATGTTCCTGTGTTGTTCTCTAATGTGTCTGTGTTCCTGTGTTGTTCTCTAATGTGTCTGTGTTCCTGTGTTGTTCTCTAATGTGTCTGTGTTGTTTTCTAATGTGTCTGTGTTCCTGTGTTGTTCTCTAAGGTGTCTGTGTCCCTGTGTTGTTCTCTAATGTGTCTGTGTTGTTTTCTAATGTGTCTGTGTTGTTCTCTAATGTGTCTGTGTTGTTCTCTAATGTGTCTGTGTTGTTCTCTAATGTTCCTGTGTTCCTGTGTTGTTCTCTAATGTGTCTGTGTGTCTGTGTTGTTCTCTAATGTGTCTGTGTTGTTCTCTAATGTGTCTGTGTTGTTCTCTAATGTGTCTGTGTTGTTCTCTAATGTGTCTGTGTTGTTCTCTAATGTGTCTGTTTTCCTGTGTTGTTCTCTAATGTGTCTGTGTTCCTGTGTTGTTCTCTAATGTGTCTGTGTTCCTGTGTTGTTCTCTAATGTCTCTGTGTTCCTGTGTTGTTCTCTAATGTCTCTGTGTTCCTGTGTTGTTCTCTAATGTGTCTGTGTTCCTGTGTTGTTCTCTAATGTGTCTGTGTTCCTGTGTTGTTCTCTAATGTGTCTGTGTTGTTCTCTAATGTGTCTGTGTTCCTGTGTTGTTCTCTAATGTGTCTGTGTTCCTGTGTTGTTCTCTAATGTGTCTGTGTTCCTGTGTTGTTCTCTAATGTGCCTGTGTTCCTGTGTTGTTCTCTAATGTGTCTGTGTTCCTGTGTTGTTCTCTAATGTGTCTGTGTTCCTGTGTTGTTCTCTAATGTCTCTGTGTTCCTGTGCTGTTCTCTAATGTGTCTGTGTTCCTGTGTTGTTCTCTAATGTCTCTGTGTTCCTGTGTTGTTCTCTAATGTGTCTGTGTTCCTGTGCTGTTCTCTAATGTGTCTGTGTTCCTGTGCTGTTCTCTAATGTGTCTGTGTTCCTGTGCTGTTCTCTAATGTCTCTGTGTTCCTGTGTTGTTCTCTAATGTGTCTGTGTTCCTGTGTTGTTCTCTAATGTGTCTGTGTTCCTGTGTTGTTCTCTAATGTGTCTGTGTTCCTGTGTTGTTCTCTAAGGTGTCTGTGTTCCTGTGTTGTTCTCTAATGTCTCTGTGTTCCTGTGTTGTTCTCTAATGTGTCTGTGTTCCTGTGCTGTTCTCTAATGTGTCTGTGTTCCTGTGCTGTTCTCTAATGTGTCTGTGTTCCTGTGCTGTTCTCTAATGTCTCTGTGTTCCTGTGTTGTTCTCTAATGTTCCTGTGTTGTTTTCTAATGTGTCTGTGTTCCTGTGCTGTTCTCTAATGTGTCTGTGTTCCTGTGTTGTTCTCTAATGTCTCTGTGTTCCTGTGTTGTTCTCTAATGTCTCTGTGTTCCTGTGCTGTTCTCTAATGTGTCTGTGTTCCTGTGTTGTTCTCTAATGTCTCTGTGTTCCTGTGTTGTTCTCTAATGTGTCTGTGTTCCTGTGCTGTTCTCTAATGTGTCTGTGTTCCTGTGCTGTTCTCTAATGTGTCTGTGTTCCTGTGCTGTTCTCTAATGTCTCTGTGTTCCTGTGTTGTTCTCTAATGTGTCTGTGTTCCTGTGTTGTTCTCTAATGTGTCTGTGTTCCTGTGTTGTTCTCTAATGTGTCTGTGTTCCTGTGTTGTTCTCTAAGGTGTCTGTGTTCCTGTGTTGTTCTCTAATGTGTCTGTGTTCCTGTGTTGTTCTCTAATGTGTCTGTGTTCCTGTGTTGTTCTCTAAGGTGTCTGTGTTCCTGTGTTGTTCTCTAATGTGTCTGTGTTCCTGTGTTGTTCTCTAATGTGTCTGTGTTCCTGTGTTGTTCTCTAATGTGTCTGTGTTCCTGTGTTGTTCTCTAATGTCTCTGTGTTCCTGTGTTGTTCTCTAATGTGTCTGTGTTCCTGTGTTGTTCTCTAAGGTGTCTGTGTTCCTGTGTTGTTCTCTAAGGTGTCTGTGTTGTTCTCTAAGGTGTCTGTGTTCCTGTGTTGTTCTCTAAGGTGTCTGTGTTCCTGTGTTGTTCTCTAATGTGTCTGTGTTCCTGTGTTGTTCTCTAAGGTGTCTGTGTTGTTCTCTAAGGTGTCTGTGTTCCTGTGTTGTTCTCTAATGTGTCTGTGTTCCTGTGTTGTTCTCTAATGTCTCTGTGTTCCTGTGTTGTTCTCTAATGTGTCTGTGTTCCTGTATTGTTCTCTAATGTGTCTGTGTTGTTCTCTAATGTGTCTGTGTTCCTGTGTTGTTCTCTAATGTGTCTGTGTTCCTGTGTTGTTCTCTAATGTGTCTGTGTTCCTGTGTTGTTCTCTAATGTGTCTGTGTTGTTTTCTAATGTGTCTGTGTTCCTGTATTGTTCTCTAATGTGTCTGTGTTCCTGTATTGTTCTCTAATGTGTCTGTGTTGTTTTCTAATGTGTCTGTGTTGTTCTCTAATGTGTCTGTGTTGTTCTCTAATGTGTCTGTGTTGTTCTCTAAGGTGTCTGTGTTCCTGTGTTGTTCTCTAAGGTGTCTGTGTTGTTCTCTAAGGTGTCTGTGTTCCTGTGTTGTTCTCTAATGTGTCTGTGTTCCTGTGTTGTTCTCTAATGTCTCTGTGTTCCTGTGTTGTTCTCTAATGTGTCTGTGTTCCTGTGTTGTTCTCTAAGGTGTCTGTGTTGTTCTCTAAGGTGTCTGTGTTCCTGTGTTGTTCTCTAATGTGTCTGTGTTCCTGTGTTGTTCTCTAATGTGTCTGTGTTGTTCTCTAATGTGTCTGTGTTCCTGTGTTGTTCTCTAATGTGTCTGTGTTGTTTTCTAATGTGTCTGTGTTCCTGTGTTGTTCTCTAATGTTCCTGTGTTGTTCTCTGTGTCTGTTTCCTCTCTCTAATGTGTCTGTGTTCCTGTGTTGTTCTCTAATGTGTCTGTGTTCCTGTATTGTTCTCTAATGTGTCTGTGTTGTTCTCTAATGTGTCTGTGTTCCTGTATTGTTCTCTAAGGTGTCTGTGTTCCTGTGTTGTTCTCTAATGTCTCTGTGTTCCTGTGTTGTTCTCTAATGTGTCTGTGTTCCTGTGTTGTTCTCTAATGTGTCTGTGTTCCTGTGTTGTTCTCTAAGGTGTCTGTGTTCCTGTGTTGTTCTCTAATGTGTCTGTGTTCCTGTGTTGTTCTCTAATGTGTCTGTGTTGTTTTCTAATGTGTCTGTGTTCCTGTATTGTTCTCTAATGTGTCTGTGTTGTTTTCTAATGTGTCTGTGTTCCTGTGTTGTTCTCTAATGTGTCTGTGTTCCTGTATTGTTCTCTAATGTGTCTGTGTTGTTCTCTAATGTGTCTGTGCTGTTCTCTAATGTCTCTGTGTTCCTGTGTTGTTCTCTAATGTGTCTGTGTTCCTGTGTTGTTCTCTAATGTGTCTGTGTTGTTTTCTAATGTGTCTGTGTTCCTGTGTTGTTCTCTAATGTGTCTGTGTTCCTGTGTTGTTCTCTAATGTCTCTGTGTTCCTGTGTTGTTCTCTAATGTGTCTGTGTTCCTGTATTGTTCTCTAATGTGTCTGTGTTGTTCTCTAATGTGTCTGTGTTCCTGTGTTGTTCTCTAATGTCTCTGTGTTCCTGTGTTGTTCTCTAATGTCTCTGTGTTCTCTAATGTGTTGTTCTCTAATGTGTCTGTGTTCCTGTATTGTTCTCTAATGTGTCTGTGTTGTTCTCTAATGTGTCTGTGTTCCTGTGTTGTTCTCTAATGTGTCTGTGTTGTTCTCTAATGTGTCTGTGTTCCTGTGTTGTTCTCTAATGTCTGTGTTGTTCTCTAATGTGTTGTGTTCCTGTGTTGTTCTCTAATGTGTCTGTGTTCCTGTATTGTTCTCTAATGTGTCTGTGTTGTTCTCTAATGTGTCTGTGTTCCTGTGTTGTTCTCTAATGTGTCTGTGTTGTTCTCTAATGTGTCTGTGTTCCTGTGTTGTTCTCTAATGTGTCTGTGTTCCTGTATTGTTCTCTAATGTGTCTGTGTTCCTGTATTGTTCTCTAATGTGTCTGTGTTGTTCTCTAATGTGTCTGTGTTCCTGTGTTGTTCTCTAATGTGTCTGTGTTCCTGTATTGTTCTCTAATGTGTCTGTGTTGTTCTCTAATGTGTCTGTGTTCCTGTATTGTTCTCTAAGGTGTCTGTGTTCCTGTATTGTTCTCTAATGTGTCTGTGTTGTTCTCTAATGTGTCTGTGTTCCTGTGTTGTTCTCTAAGGTGTCTGTGTTCCTGTGTTGTTCTCTAATGTGTCTGTGTTGTTTTCTAATGTGTCTGTGTTCCTGTGTTGTTCTCTAAGGTGTCTGTGTTCCTGTATTGTTCTCTAATGTGTCTGTGTTGTTCTCTAATGTGTCTGTGTTGTTCTCTAATGTGTCTGTGTTGTTCTCTAATGTGTCTGTGTTCCTGTGTTGTTCTCTAATGTGTCTGTGTTCCTGTGTTGTTCTCTAATGTGTCTGTGTTCCTGTGTTGTTCTCTAATGTTCCTGTGTTGTTCTCTAATGTGTCTGTGTTCCTGTATTGTTCTCTAATGTGTCTGTGTTCCTGTGTTGTTCTCTAATGTGTCTGTGTTCCTGTGTTGTTCTCTAATGTGTCTGTGTTGTTCTCTAATGTGTCTGTGTTCCTGTGTTGTTCTCTAAGGTGTCTGTGTTCCTGTGTTGTTCTCTAATGTCTCTGTGTTCCTGTGTTGTTCTCTAATGTGTCTGTGTTCCTGTATTGTTCTCTAATGTGTCTGTGTTGTTCTCTAATGTGTCTGTGTTCCTGTGTTGTTCTCTAAGGTGTCTGTGTTCCTGTGTTGTTCTCTAATGTGTCTGTGTTGTTTTCTAATGTGTCTGTGTTCCTGTGTTGTTCTCTAATGTGTCTGTGTTCCTGTGTTGTTCTCTAAGGTGTCTGTGTTCCTGTGTTGTTCTCTAAGGTGTCTGTGTTGTTTTCTAATGTGTCTGTGTTCCTGTGTTGTTCTCTAATGTGTCTGTGTTCCTGTGTTGTTCTCTAATGTGTCTGTGTTCCTGTGTTGTTTTCTAATGTGTCTGTGTTCCTGTATTGTTCTCTAAGGTGTCTGTGTTCCTGTGTTGTTCTCTAATGTCTCTGTGTTCCTGTGCTGTTCTCTAAGGTGTCTGTGTTCCTGTGTTGTTCTCTAAGGTGTCTGTGTTCCTGTGTTGTTCTCTAAGGTGTCTGTGTTCCTGTGTTGTTCTCTAAGGTGTCTGTGTTCCTGTGTTGTTCTCTAAGGTGTCTGTGTTCCTGTGTTGTTCTCTAATGTCTCTGTGTTCCTGTGCTGTTCTCTAAGGTGTCTGTGTTCCTGTGTTGTTCTCTAAGGTGTCTGTGTTGTTCTCTAATGTTCCTGTGTTGTTTTCTAATGTGTCTGTGTCCCTGTGTTGTTCTCTAAGGTGTCTGTGTCCCTGTGCTGTTCTCTAATGTGTCTGTGTCCCTGTGCTGTTCTCTAATGTGTCTGTGTTGTTCTCTAATGTGCCTGTGTTCCTGTGTTGTTCTCTAATGTGTCTGTGTTCCTGTGCTGTTCTCTAATGTGTCTGTGTCCCTGTGCTGTTCTCTAATGTGTCTGTGTTGTTCTCTAATGTGTCTGTGTTCCTGTGTTGTTCTCTAATGTGTCTGTGTTCCTGTGCTGTTCTCTAATGTGTCTGTGTCCCTGTGCTGTTCTCTAATGTGTCTGTGTCCCTGTGCTGTTCTCTAATGTGTCTGTGTCCCTGTGCTGTTCTCTAATGTGTCTGTGTCCCTGTGCTGTTCTCTAATGTGTCTGTGTTGTTCTCTAATGTGTCTGTGTTCCTGTGTTGTTCTCTAATGTGTCTGTGTTCCTGTGCTGTTCTCTAATGTGTCTGTGTCCCTGTGCTGTTCTCTAATGTGTCTGTGTCCCTGTGCTGTTCTCTAATGTGTCTGTGTTGTTCTCTAATGTGTCTGTGTTCCTGTGTTGTTCTCTAATGTGTCTGTGTTCCTGTGCTGTTCTCTAATGTGTCTGTGTCCCTGTGCTGTTCTCTAATGTGTCTGTGTTGTTCTCTAATGTGTCTGTGTTCCTGTGTTGTTCTCTAATGTGTCTGTGTTCCTGTGCTGTTCTCTAATGTGTCTGTGTTGTTCTCTAATGTGTCTGTGTTCCTGTGTTGTTCTCTAATGTGTCTGTGTCCCTGTGCTGTTCTCTAATATGTCTGTGTTGTTCTCTAATGTGTCTATGTTCCTGTGTTGTTCTCTAATGTGTCTGTGTTGTTCTCTAATGTGTCTGTGTTCCTGTGTTGTTCTCTAATGTGTCTGTGTTCCTGTGCTGTTCGCTAATGTGTCTGTGTCCCTGTGCTGTTCTCTAATGTGTCTGTGTTCCTGTATTGTTCTCTAATGTGTTTGTGTTCCTGTGTTGTTCTCTAATGTGTCTGTGTTGTTCTCTAATGTCTCTGTGTTCCTGTGTTGTTCTCTAATGTCTCTGTGTTACTGTGCTGTTCTCTAAGGTGTCTGTGTTCCTGTGTTGTTCTCTAATGTGTCTGTGTTGTTCTCTAATGTGTCTGTGTTCCTGTGTTGTTCTCTAATGTGTCTGTGTTCCTGTGCTGTTCTCTAATGTGTCTGTGTCCCTGTGCTGTTCTCTAATGTGTCTGTGTTGTTCTCTAATGTGTCTGTGTTCCTGTGTTGTTCTCTAATGTGTCTGTGTTCCTGTGCTGTTCTCTAATGTGTCTGTGTCCCTGTGCTGTTCTCTAATGTGTCTGTGTTCCTGTATTGTTCTCTAATGTGTTTGTGTTCCTGTGTTGTTCTCTAATGTGTCTGTGTTGTTCTCTAATGTCTCTGTGTTCCTGTGTTGTTCTCTAATGTCTCTGTGTTACTGTGCTGTTCTCTAAGGTGTCTGTGTTCCTGTGTTGTTCTCTAATGTGTCTGTGTTGTTTTCTAATGTGTCTGTGTTGTTCTCTAATGTGTCTGTGTTGTTTTCTAATGTGTCTGTGTTGTTCTCTAATGTGTCTGTGTTGTTCTATAATGTGTCTGTGTTCCTGTGCTGTTCTCTAAGGTGTCTGTGTTCCTGTGTTGTTCTCTAATGTTCCTGTGTTGTTCTCTAATGTCTCTGTGTTCCTGTGTTGTTCTCTAATGTGTCTGTGTTCCTGTGTTGTTCTCTAATGTTCCTGTGTTGTTCTCTAATGTCTCTGTGTTCCTGTGTTGTTCTCTAATGTGTCTGTGTTCCTGTGTTGTTCTCTAATGTGTCTGTGTTCCTGTGTTGTTCTCTAAGGTGTCTGTGTTCCTGTGTTGTTCTCTAATGTTCCTGTGTTGTTCTCTAATGTTCCTGTGTTGTTCTCTAATGTTCCTGTGTTGTTCTCTAATGTTCCTGTGTTGTTCTCTAATGTGTCTGTGTTCCTGTGTTGTTCTCTAATGTGTCTGTGTTCCTGTGTTGTTCTCTAATGTGTCTGTGTTGTTCTCTAATGTGTCTGTGTTGTTCTCTAATGTGTCTGTGTTCCTGTGTTGTTCTCTAATGTGTCTGTGTTCCTGTGTTGTTCTCTAATGTTCCTGTGTTGTTCTCTAATGTTCCTGTGCTGTTCTCTAATGTGTCTGTGTTCCTGTGTTGTTCTCTAATGTGTCTGTGTTCCTGTGTTGTTCTCTAATGTTCCTGTGTTGTTCTCTAATGTTCCTGTGCTGTTCTCTAATGTGTCTGTGTTCCTGTGTTGTTCTCTAATGTGTCTGTGTTCCTGTGTTGTTCTCTAAGGTGTCTGTGTTCCTGTGTTGTTCTCTAATGTGTCTGTGTTCCTGTGTTGTTCTCTAAGGTGTCTGTGTTCCTGTGTTGTTCTCTAATGTTCCTGTGTTGTTCTCTAATGTTCCTGTGTTGTTCTCTAATGTGTCTGTGTTCCTGTGTTGTTCTCTAATGTGTCTGTGTTCCTGTGTTGTTCTCTAATGTTCCTGTGTTGTTCTCTAATGTTCCTGTGTTGTTCTCTAATGTGTCTGTGTTCCTGTGTTGTTCTCTAATGTGTCTGTGTTCCTGTGTTGTTCTCTAATGTTCCTGTGTTCCTGTGTTGTTCTCTAATGTGTCTGTGTTGTTCTCTAATGTGTCTGTGTTCCTGTGTTGTTCTCTAATGTCTCTGTGTTCCTGTGTTGTTCTCTAATGTTCCTGTGTTGTTCTCTAATGTCTCTGTGTTCCTGTGTTGTTCTCTAATGTGTCTGTGTTCCTGTGTTGTTCTCTAATGTTCCTGTGTTGTTCTCTAATGTCTCTGTGTTCCTGTGTTGTTCTCTAATGTCTCTGTGTTCCTGTGCTGTTCTCTAATGTGTCTGTGTTGTTCTCTAATGTGTCTGTGTTCCTGTGTTGTTCTCTAATGTGTCTGTGTTCCTGTGTTGTTCTCTAATGTTCCTGTGTTGTTCTCTAATGTCTCTGTGTTCCTGTGTTGTTCTCTAATGTCTCTGTGTTCCTGTGTTGTTCTCTAATGTTCCTGTGTTGTTCTCTAATGTCTCTGTGTTCCTGTGTTGTTCTCTAATGTTCCTGTGTTGTTCTCTAATGTCTCTGTGTTCCTGTGTTGTTCTCTAATGTGTCTGTGTTCCTGTGTTGTTCTCTAATGTTCCTGTGTTGTTCTCTAATGTCTCTGTGTTCCTGTGTTGTTCTCTAATGTGTCTGTGTTCCTGTGTTGTTCTCTAATGTGTCTGTGTTCCTGTGTTGTTCTCTAATGTTCCTGTGTTGTTCTCTAATGTCTCTGTGTTCCTGTGTTGTTCTCTAATGTCTCTGTGTTCCTGTGCTGTTCTCTAATGTGTCTGTGTTGTTCTCTAATGTGTCTGTGTTCCTGTGTTGTTCTCTAATGTGTCTGTGTTCCTGTGTTGTTCTCTAATGTTCCTGTGTTGTTCTCTAATGTCTCTGTGTTCCTGTGTTGTTCTCTAATGTTCCTGTGTTGTTCTCTAATGTCTCTGTGTTCCTGTGTTGTTCTCTAATGTGTCTGTGTTGTTCTCTAATGTGTCTGTGTTCCTGTGTTGTTCTCTAATAAACAGAGAGGTGTCCTGATGATAATGTGTTGTAGTAAACAGAGAGGTGTCCTGATGATAATGTGTTGTAGTAAACAGAGAGGTGTCCTGATGATAATGTGTTGTAGTAAACAGAGGTGTCCTGATGATAATGTCTTGTAGTAAACAGAGAGGTGTCCTGATGATAATGTGTTGTAGTAAACAGAGAGGTGTCCTGATGATAATGTGTTGTAGTAAACAGAGAGGTGTCCTGATGATAATGTCTTGTAGTAAACAGAGAGGTGTCCTGATGATAATGTCTTGTAGTAAACAGAGAGGTGTCCTGATGATAATGTCTTGTAGTAAACAGAGAGGTGTCCTGATGATAATGTCTTGTAGTAAACAGAGAGGTGTCCTGATGATAATGTCTTGTAATAAACCTGATGAGGGTGTGACCTGCATCATGATGACTAAATCTCTAGAGATGAGACTCTGATCGAACGACAGATGTTCACCTGACATCACCTTCACGCACCCACCCACCCACCCAACCACGCACACACACACCCACACCCACCCACACTCATCTCGAACACAGTCCTCTAATGGATGGCATTGCTGTTTACCACATCGGGAGAAGAGGACAGCGTTACCTCACGTGCCGTCTCGGCTGAAGAGACATATAGATATATACACTGCTCAAAAAAATAAAGGGAACACGAAAATAACACATTCTAGATCTGAATTAATGAAATATTCTTATTAAATACTTTTTTATTTACATAGTTGAATGTGCTGACAACAAAATCACACAAAAATCATCAATGGAAATCAAATTTATCAACCCTTGGAGGTCTGGATTTGGAGTCACACTCAAAATTAAAGTGGAAAACCACACTACAGGCTGTCCTTAAAACAAGTCAAAATGAGGCTCAGTAGTGTGTGTGGCCTCCACGTGCCTGTATGACCTCCCTACAACGCCTGGGCATGGTCCTGATGAGGTGGCGGATGGTCTCCTGAGGGATCTCCTCCCAGACCTGGACTAAAGCATCCGCCAACTCCTGGACAGTCTGTGGTGCAACGTGGCGTTGGTGGATGGAGCGAGACATGATGTCCCAGATGTGCTCAATTGGATTCAGGTCTGGGGAACGGGCGGGCCAGTCCATAGGATCAATGCCTTCCCCTTGCAGGAACTGCTGACACACTCCAGCCACATGAGGTCTAGCATTGTCTTGCATTAGGAGGAACCCAGGGCCAACCGCACCAGCATATGGTCTCACAAGGGGTCTGAGGATCTCATCTCGGTACCTAATGGCAGTCAGGCTACCTCTGGTGAGCACATGGAGGGCTGTGCGGCCCCCAAAGAAATGCCACCCCACACCATGACTGACCCACCGCCAAACCGGTCATGCTGGAGGATGTTGCAGGCAGCAGAACGTTCTCCACGGCGTCTCCAGACTCTGTCACGTCTGTCACATGTGCTCAGTGTGAACCTGCTTTCATCTGTGAAGAGCACAGGGCGCTAGTGGCGAATTTGCCAATCTTGGTGTTCTCTGGCAAATGCCAAACGTCCTGCACGGTGTTGGGCTGTAAGCACAACCCCCACCTGTGGACGTCGGGCCCTCATACCACCCTCATGGAGTCTGTTTCTGACCATTTGAGCAGACACATGCACATTTGTGGCCTGCTGGAGGTCATTTAGCAGGGCTCTGGCAGTGCTCCTCCTGCTCCTCCTTGCACAAAGGCGGAGGTAGCGGTCCTACTGCTGGGTTGTTGCCCTCCTACGGCCTCCTCCACGTCTCCTGATGTACTGGCCTGTCTCCTGGTAGCGCCTCCATGCTCCATGCTCTGGACACTACGCTGACAGACACAGCAAACCTTCTTGCCACAGCGCGTATTGATGTTCCATCCTGGATGAGCTGCACTACCTGAGCCACTTGTGTGGGTTGTAGACTCCGTCTTATGCTACCACTACAGTGAAAGCACCGCCAGCATTCAAAAGTGACCAAAACATCAGCCAGGAAGCATAGGAACTGAGAAGTGGTCTAACTGCCTTGTTCAGGGGAACAGTGGGTTAACTGCCTTGTTCAGAGGAACAGTGGGTTAACTGCCTTGTTCAGGGGAACAGTGGGTTAACTGCCTTGTTCAGGGGAACAGTGGGTTAACTGCCTTGTTCAGGGGAACAGTGGGTTAACTGCCTTGTTCAGGGAACAGTGGGTTAACTGCCTTGTTCAGGGGAACAGTGGGTTAACTGCCTTGTTCAGGGGAACAGTGGGTTAACTGCCTTGTTCAGGGGAACAGTGGGTTAACTGCCTTGTTCAGGGAACAGTGGGTTAACTGCCTTGTTCAGGGGAACAGTGGGTTAACTGCCTTGTTCAGGGAACAGTGGGTTAACTGCCTTGTTCAGGGGAACAGTGGGTTAACTGCCTTGTTCAGGGGAACAGTGGGTTAACTGCCTTGTTCAGGGGAACAGTGGGTTAACTGCCTTGTTCAGGGGAACAGTGGGTTAACTGCCTTGTTCAGGGGAGCAGTGGGGGGCTAACTGCCTTGTTCAGGGGAACAGTGGGTTAACTGCCTTGTTCAGGGGAACAGTGGGTTAACTGCCTTGTTCAGGGAAAGAATTACAGATGTTTACCTTGTCAGCTCGGGGATTAGATCTGTTTCAAAACTCAGAGACAATATCCCTGATCTGACCTGTTTCAATACTCAGAGACAATATCCCTGATCTGACCTGTTTCAATACTCAGAGACAATATCCCCGATCTGACCTGTTTCAATACTCAGAGGCAATATCCCCGATCTGACCTGTTTCAATACTCAGAGACAATATCCCTGATCTGACCTGTTTCAATACTCAGAGGCAATATCCCTGATCTGACCTGTTTCAATACTCAGAGACAATATCCCTGCTCTGACCTGTTTCAATACCTAGAGACAATATCCCTGCTCTGACCTGTTTCAATACCTAGAGACAATATCCCTGATCTGACCTGTTTCAATACCTAGAGACAATATCCCTGATCTGACCTGTTTCAATACTCAGAGTAATGTACTGCTTTGCTATTTTTGTTTTTGAGATGCCTCTTAGCACCCCACCCTCCCGCTGAATAGTCCAGAACAGGACAGACGCACGACTGTTGCAGCTGGATTACGCAGCACAAACAATATCTTTGAGTGTTTGTTCCTATAACTCCCCCAAGATAATACATATCTAATATGTTCATCCATCAATAAAAAGACACAAATATTTATAATTGCTAGTAAACTCAAGAATGTCTTCACCAAAACAAAACTAAAATGCATCTGTGTTTTAGTCTGTTTGAACACGAGTCTCCATCTTTAACACCAAGTCATTATCTGTGTGTTGTCTGGTTGATCATGAGTCTCCATCTTTAACACCAAGTCATTATCTGTGTTTTAGTCTGGTTGATCAGAAGTCTCCATCTTTAACACCAAGTCATTATCTGTGTTTCTGTCTGGTTGATCATGAGTCTCCATCTTTAACACCAAGTCATTATCTGTGTTTTAGTCTGGTTGATCATGAGTCTCCATCTTTAACACCAAGTCATTATCTGTGTGTTTTAGTCTGGTTGATCATGAGTCTCTTTTACACCAAGTCATTATCTGTGTTTTAGTCTGGTTGATCATGAGTCTCCATCTTTAACACCAAGTCATTATCTGTGTTTCTGTCTGGTTGATCATGAGTCTCCATCTTTAACACCAAGTTATTAACTGTGTTTTGTCTGGTTGATCATGAGTCTCCATCTTTAACACCAAGTCATTATCTGTGTGTTTTAGTCTGGTTGATCATGAGTCTCCATCTTTAACACCAAGTCATTATCTGTGTGTTTTAGTCTGGTTGATCATGAGTCTCCATCTTTAACACCAAGTCAACAAGTTATCAAAATAATATCATCAACATTTAAAATGATACTTAGCATTTCTTCATCATATCTTACTCGAAATATTTCCCATTTTAATTTATTTTGCCAAATCATTTATAAACAAAGCAAACAAGGTCGGTGAAAAGGCGTCTCTTCATTTTTACACCCGAGGGTGTGGGAAACCAATCTGTACGAAATTAATTATCACGCACACAAGCAATTGGTACTTTTGTAAAGAGACTGGAATGCGTGATGAAAATTTCCCATCAACCCCCTGTCTTTAACAAACTATAGGCTAAAATATCCCTATTTACAAAATCAAAAGCTTTCTGGAAGTCAAAACTAGGCTTCTCTTCGTGTAATCTATTTCAGATTATTGTAGAAACCGAGAAGATATGATCTGTACAGGCTCTGAATGTACCGAAAACATTTTGTTCTTCCTCCAGAATCTTTTGGTCCTCCAAAACGGTCATCTGCCTATTGTTGAGGATGGACGAACATCATTTATAAACATAAACGTACGCATCTATATTTCAGTGGCACTCTCAAGTCATTAAAAGATTTGGGATTCACTATAGATTTACACCAAGTGGAGGACAGTATACTGTACTCAATCACTATAGATTTACACCAAGTGGAGGACAGTATACTGTACTCAATCACTATAGATTTACACCAAGTGGAGGGCAGTATACTGTACTCAATCACTATAGATTTACACCAAGTGGAGGGCAGTATACTGTACTCAATCACTATAGATTTATACCAAGTGGAGGGCAGTATACTGTACTCAATCACTATAGATTTACACCAAGTGGAGGGCAGTATACTGTACTCAATAACTATAGATTTACACCAAGTGGAGGGCAGTATACTGTACTCATTCCTAGTGGAGGGCAGTATACTGTACTCAATAACTATAGATTTACACCAAGTGGAGGGCAGTATACTGTACTCATTCCAAGTGGAGGGCAGTATACTGTACTCATTCCTAGTGGAGGGCAGTATACTGTACTCAATAACTATAGATTTACACCAAGTGGAGGGCAGTATACTGTACTCATTCCTAGTGGAGGGCAGTATACTGTACTCATTCCAAGTGGAGGGCAGTATACTGTACTCATTCCAAGTGGAGGGCAGTATACTGTACTCATTCCTAGTGTAGGGCAGTATACTGTACTCATTCCTAGTGGAGGACAGTATACTGTACTCATTCCAAGTGGAGGGCAGTATACTGTACTCATTCCTAGTGGAGGACAGTATACTGTACTCATTCCAAGTGGAGGGCAGTATAATGTACTCATTCCAAGTGGAGGGCAGTATACTGTACTCATTCCAAGTGGAGGGCAGTATACTGTACTCAAAAACACATGAGGAGCAAATCATATAGGACGTCAATTAATTTAGTGAATTTTAAATCCTCATTAGGCAGTTAATCAATACCAAACGCTTTCCCATTTTGTGCAGCTTCAATCACCTTCGTAACTTCTGCCACATTTAACTCCTCCTTAACTTAACTTCTTACCTTCTCCTCATTTAAACACTGGTTACACATTTAAGAGGGTTCTAACGTAGTAGTTTCCAATTTAGTTCTCAGGGAACATATGTCTTTATAAAATTCCTCCTCAAAATATGCCACATTTTCGTTACCTGAGAACTGAAGTACCTGTGTAATATCTGAGTCTAGCCCCCCCCTGTACTCATTCCAAGTGGAGGGCAGTATACTGTACTCAATCCAAGTGGAGGGCAGTATACTGTACTCAATCACTATAGATTTACACCAAGTGGAGTGTAGTATACTGTACTCAATCACTATAGATTTACACCAAGTGGAGGGCAGTATACTGTACTCAATCACTATAGATTTACACCAAGTGGAGGGCAGTATACTGTACTCAATCACTATAGATTTACACCAAGTGGAGGGCAGTATAATGTACTCAATCACTATAGATTTACACCAAGTGGAGGACAGTATACTGTACTCATTCCTAGTGAAGGGCAGTATACTGTACTCATTCCAAGTGGAGGGCAGTATACTGTACTCAATAACTATAGATTTACACCAAGTGGAGGGCAGTATACTGTACTCAATCACTATAGATTTACACCAAGTGGAGGGCAGTATACTGTACTCAATCACTATAGATTTACACCAAGTGGAGGGCAGTATACTGTACTCAATCACTATAGATTTACACCAAGTGGAGGGCAGTATACTGTACTCAATCACTATAGATTTACACCAAGTGGAGGGCAGTATACTGTACTCAATCACTATAGATTTACACCAAGTGGAGGGCAGTATACTGTACTCAATCACTATAGATTTACACCAAGTGGAGGGCAGTATACTGTACTCAATCACTATAGATTTACACCAAGTGGAGGGCAGTATAATGTACTCAATCACTATAGATTTACACCAAGTGGAGGGCAGTATACTGTACTCATTCCAAGTGGAGGGCAGTATACTGTACTCAATCACTATAGATTTACACCAAGTGGAGGGCAGTATACTGTACTCAATCACTATAGATTTACACCAAGTGGAGGGCAGTATACTGTACTCATTCCTAGTGGAGGGCAGTATACTGTACTCATTCCTAGTGGAGGGCAGTATACTGTACTCATTCCAAGTGGAGGGCAGTATACTGTACTCATTCCAAGTGGAGGGCAGTATACTGTACTCAATAACTATAGATTTACACCAAGTGGAGGACAGTATACTGTACTCATTCCTAGTGGAGGGCAGTATACTGTACTCATTCCAAGTGGAGGGCAGTATACTGTACTCAATAACTATAGATTTACACCAAGTGGAGGGCAGTATACTGTACTCAATCACTATAGATTTACACCAAGTGGAGGGCAGTATACTGTACTCAATCACTATAGATTTACACCAAGTGGAGGGCAGTATACTGTACTCAATCACTATAGATTTACACCAAGTGGAGGGCAGTATACTGTACTCAATCACTATAGATTTACACCAAGTGGAGGGCAGTATACTGTACTCAATAACTATAGATTTACACCAAGTGGAGGGCAGTATACTGTACTCAATAACTATAGATTTACACCAAGTGGAGGGCAGTATACTGTACTCAATAACTATAGATTTACACCAAGTGGAGGGCAGTATACTGTACTCAATCACTATAGATTTACACCAAGTGGAGGGCAGTATACTGTACTCATTCCAAGTAGAGGGCAGTATACTGTACTCATTCCAAGTGGAGGGCAGTATACTGTACTCATTCCAAGTGGAGGGCAGTATACTGTACTCATACCAAGTGGAGGGCAGTATACTGTACTCATTCCAAGTGGAGGGCAGTATACTGTACTCATTCCAAGTGGAGGGCAGTATACTGTACTCATTCCTAGTGGAGGGCAGTATACTGTACTCATTCCAAGTGGAGGGCAGTATACTGTACTCATTCCAAGTGGAGGGCAGTATACTGTACTCATTCCAAGTGGAGGGCAGTATACTGTACTCATTCCAAGTGGAGGGCAGTATAATGTACTCATTCCAAGTGGAGGGCAGTATAATGTACTCATTCCAAGTGGAGGGCAGTATACTGTACTCATACCAAGTGGAGGGCAGTATACTGTACTCATTCCAAGTGGAGGGCAGTATACTGTACTCATTCCAAGTGGAGGGCAGTATACTGTACTCATTCCAAGCGGAGGGCAGTATACTGTACTCATTCCAAGTGGAGGGCAGTATACTGTACTCAATCCAAGTGGAGGGCAGTATACTGTACTCATTCCAAGTGGAGGGCAGTATACTGTACTCATTCCAAGTGGAGGGCAGTATACTGTACTCATACCAAGTGGAGGGCAGTATACTGTACTCATTCCAAGTGGAGGGCAGTATACTGTACTCAATCCAAGTGGAGGGCAGTATACTGTACTCATACCAAGTGGAGGGCAGTATACTGTACTCATACCAAGTGGAGGGCAGTATAATGTACTCATTCCAAGTGGAGGGCAGTATACTGTACTCATTCCTAGTGGAGGGCAGTATACTGTACTCATTCCAAGTGGAGGGCAGTATACTGTACTCATACCAAGTGGAGGGCAGTATAATGTACTCATTCCAAGTGGAGGGCAGTATACTGTACTCATTCCTAGTGGAGGGCAGTATACTGTACTCATACCAAGTGGAGGGCAGTATACTGTACTCATACCAAGTGGAGGGCAGTATACTGTACTCATTCCAAGTGGAGGGCAGTATACTGTACTCATTCCAAGTGGAGGGCAGTATACTGTACTCATACCAAGTGGAGGGCAGTATAATGTACTCATTCCAAGTGGAGGGCAGTATAATGTACTCATTCCAAGTGGAGGGCAGTATACTGTACTCAAAAACACATGAGGAGCAAATCATATAGGACGTCAATTAATTTAGTGAATTTTAAATCCTCATTAGGCAGTTAATCAATACCAAACGCTTTCCCATTTTGTGCAGCTTCAATCACCTTCGTAACTTCTGCCACATTTAACTCCTCCTTAACTTAACTTCTTACCTTCTCCTCATTCTAACATAGTGTTTTCCAATTTAGTTCTCAGGGAACATATGTCTTTATAAAATTCCTCCTCAAAATATGCCACATTTTCGTTACCTGAGAACTGAAGTACCTGTGTAATATCTGAGTCCAGCCCCCCCCCCCCCCACACACACACACACAATCTTTCCTGACTTCTATTTTCTCATGTCGTTTTGGTCGTCTGGTTTATTTGGCTCCAAACCAGTCAGGATGTCATGTCGGTATCTCCTCACGGTGTAGTAACTGCCCTCTCTGGTGTCTTCTTCTTCTATCTTTTTTAAAATAGGCTCCGCCTTTTATCAACATGCTGTTTTTTCTTAAATTCCTTGCTGCTTCGTTCTGTTGGAATTACTATATTTACACTGTCACAATAATTACTCAGCCTTGGGCATTACCGTCCATAGATCCCTTAACTCATTATTCCAATAAAGGCTTGTTCGGATTGTAAACTTCCCTGCAAACATCCTGTAAATGTATTGTAAACTTCCTGTAAACTTCCTGTAAACTTATTGTAAACTTCCTGTAAACATATTGTAAACTTCCTGTAAACTTCCTGTAAACTTCCTGTAAACTTCCTGTAAACTTCCTGTAAACATATTGTAAACTTCCTGTAAACTTCCTGTAAATTTATTGTAAACTTCCTGTAAACTTCCTGTAAACTTCCTGTAAACTTCCTGTAAACATATTGTAAACTTCCTGTAAACTTCCTGTAAACTTACTGTAAACATATAGTAAACTTCCTGTAAACTTCCTGTAAACATATTGTAAACTTCCTGTAAACTTCCTGTAAACATATTATAAACTTCCTGTAAACATATTGTAAACATATTGTAAACTTCCTGTAAACTTCCTGTAAACATATTGTAAACTTCCTGTAAACTTCCTGTAAACATATTGTAAACTTCCTGTAAACATATTGTAAACTTATTGTAAACTTCCTGTAAACTTCCTGTAAACTTCCTGTAAACATATTGTAAACTTCCTGTAAACTTCCTGTAAACATATTGTAAACTTCCTGTAAACTTCCTGTAAACATATTGTAAACTTCCTGTAAACTTCATGTAAACTTCCTGTAAACTTCCTGTAAACATATTGTAAACTTCCTGTAAACTTCCTGTGACTGTTGGCCAGATTAACACTAGGAGCCTCTTCACTGTGAGTGTTGGCCAGATTAACAGAGGACCAGAAAGGACCAGAACTAATAATAATAGAAGAGAGGACCAGAACAGTAGTCTGTTATAGAAGAGAGGACCAGAACAGTAGTCTAATGGTATAGAAGAGAGGACCAGAACAGTAGTCTAATGTTATAGTAGAGAGGACCAGAACAGTAGTCTAATGTTATAGAAGAGAGGACCAGAACAGTAGTCTGTTATAGAAGAGAGGACCAGAACAGTAGTCTGTTATAGAAGAGAGGACCAGAACAGTAGTCTAATGGTATAGAAGAGAGGACCAGAACAGTAGTCTAATGGTATAGAAGAGAGGACCAGAACAGTAGTCTAATGTTATAGTAGAGAGGACCAGAACAGTAGTCTAATGTTATAGAAGAGAGGACCAGAACAGTAGTCTGTTATAGAAGAGAGGACCAGAACAGTAGTCTAATGGTATAGAAGAGAGGACCAGAACAGTAGTCTAATGGTATAGAAGAGAGGACCAGAACAGTAGTCTGTTATAGAAGAGAGGACCAGAACAGTAGTCTGTTATAGAAGAGAGGACCAGAACAGTAGTCTAATGGTATAGAAGAGAGGACCAGAACAGTAGTCTAATGGTATAGAAGAGAGGACCAGAACAGTAGTCTGTATTAGAAGAGAGGACCAGAACAGTAGTCTGTTATAGAAGAGAGGACCAGAACAGTAGTCTAATGTTATAGAAGAGAGGACCAGAACAGCAGTCTGTTATAGAAGAGAGGACCAGAACAGTAGTCTGATGGTATAGAAGAGAGGACCAGAACAGTAGTCTAATGTTATAGAAGAGAGGACCAGAACAGTAGTCTAATGTTATAGAAGAGAGGACCAGAACAGTAGTCTGTTATAGAAGAGAGGACCAGAACAGTAGTCTAATGTTATAGAAGAGAGGACCAGAACAGTAGTCTAATGTTATAGAAGAGAGGACCAGAACAGTAGTCTGTTATAGAAGAGAGGACCAGAACAGTAGTCTAATGGTATAGAAGAGAGGACCAGAACAGTAGTCTAATGTTATAGAAGAGAGAACCAGAACAGTAGTCTAGTGTTATAGAAGAGAGGACCAGAACAGTAGTCTAATGGTATAGAAGAGAGGACCAGAACAGTAGTCTGTTATAGAAGAGAGGACCAGAACAGTAGTCTGTTATAGAAGAGAGGACCAGAACAGTAGTCTAATGGTATAGAAGAGAGGACCAGAACAGTAGTCTAATGGTATAGAAGAGAGGACCAGAACAGTAGTCTGTATTAGAAGAGAGGACCAGAACAGTAGTCTGTTATAGAAGAGAGGACCAGAACAGTAGTCTAATGGTATAGAAGAGAGGACCAGAACAGCAGTCTGTTATAGAAGAGAGGACCAGAACAGTAGTCTGATGGTATAGAAGAGAGGACCAGAACAGTAGTCTAATGTTATAGAAGAGAGGACCAGAACAGCAGTCTAATGGTATAGAAGAGAGGACCAGAACAGTAGTCTAATGTTATAGAAGAGAGGACCAGAACAGTAGTCTGTTATAGAAGAGAGGACCAGAACAGTAGTCTGTTATAGAAGAGAGGACCAGAACAGTAGTCTAATGTTATAGAAGAGAGGACCAGAACAGTAGTCTAATGTTATAGAAGAGAGGACCAGAACAGTAGTCTGTTATAGAAGAGAGGACCAGAACAGTAGTCTAATGTTATAGAAGAGAGGACCAGAACAGTAGTCTAATGTTATAGAAGAGAGGACCAGAACAGTAGTCTGTTATAGAAGAGAGGACCAGAACAGTAGTCTGTTATAGAAGAGAGGACCAGAACAGTAGTCTAATGGTATAGAAGAGAGGACCAGAACAGTAGTCTGTTATAGAAGAGAGGACCAGAACAGTAGTCTGTTATAGAAGAGAGGACCAGAACAGTAGTCTAATGGTATAGAAGAGAGGACCAGAACAGTAGTCTGTTATAGAAGAGAGGACCAGAACAGTAGTCTAATGGTATAGAAGAGAGGACCAGAACAGTAGTCTAATGGTATAGAAGAGAGGACCAGAACAGTAGTCTAATGGTATAGAAGAGAGGACCAGAACAGTAGTCTAATGTTATAGAAGAGAGGACCAGAACAGTAGTCTAATGTTATAGAAGAGAGGACCAGAACAGTCTGTTATAGAAGAGAGGACCAGAACAGTAGTCTGTTATAGAAGAGAGGACCAGAACAGTAGTCTAATGTTATAGAAGAGAGGACCAGAACAGTAGTCTGTTATAGAAGAGAGGACCAGAACAGTCTGTTATAGAAGAGAGGACCAGAACAGTAGTCTGTTATAGAAGAGAGGACCAGAACAGTAGTCTAATGTTATAGAAGAGAGGACCAGAACAGTAGTCTGTTATAGAAGAGAGGACCAGAACAGTAGTCTGTTATAGAAGAGAGGACCAGAACAGTAGTCTAATGTTATAGAAGAGAGGACCAGAACAGTAATCTGTTATAGAAGAGAGGACCAGAACAGTAGTCTAATGTTATAGAAGAGAGGACCAGAACAGTAGTCTGTTATAGAAGAGAGGACCAGAACAGTAGTCTGTTATAGAAGAGAGGACCAGAACAGTAGTCTGTTATAGAAGAGAGGACCAGAACAGTAGTCTGTTATAGAAGAGAGGACCAGAACAGTAGTCTAGTGTTATAGAAGAGAGGACCAGAACAGTAGTCTAATGTTATAGAAGAGAGGACCAGAACAGTAATCTGTTATAGAAGAGAGGACCAGAACAGTAGTCTAATGTTATAGAAGAGAGGACCAGAACAGTAGTCTGTTATAGAAGAGAGGACCAGAACAGTAGTCTGTTATAGAAGAGAGGACCAGAACAGTAGTCTGTTATAGAAGAGAGGACCAGAACAGTAGTCTGTTATAGAAGAGAGGACCATAACAGTAGTCTGTTATAGAAGAGAGGACCAGAACAGTAGTCTAATGTTATAGAAGAGAGGACCAGAACAGTAGTCTGTTATAGAAGAGAGGACCAGAACAGTAGTCTGTTATAGAAGAGAGGACCAGAACATTAGTCTGTTATAGAAGAGAGGACCAGAACAGTAGTCTAATGGTATAGAAGAGAGGACCAGAACAGTAGTCTAATGTTGTAGAAGAGAGGACCAGAACAGTAGTCTGTTATAGAAGAGAGGACCAGAACAGTAGTCTGTTATAGAAGAGAGGACCAGAACAGTAGTCTGTTATAGAAGAGAGGACCAGAACAGTAGTCTAATGGTATAGAAGAGAGGACCAGAACAGTAGTCTAATGTTGTAGAAGAGAGGACCAGAACAGTAGTCTGTTATAGAAGAGAGGACCAGAACAGTAGTCTAATGTTGTAGAAGAGAGGACCAGAACAGTAGTCTAATGTTGTAGAAGATTAGGACCAGAACAGTAGTCTGTTATAGAAGAGAGGACCAGAACAGTAGTCTGTTATAGAAGAGAGGACCAGAACAGTAGTCTAATGTTGTAGAAGAGAGGACCAGAACAGTAGTCTAATGTTATAGAAGAGAGGACAAGAACAGCAGTCTAATGTTATAGAAGAGAGGACCAGAACAGTAGTCTAATGTTATAGAAGAGAGGACAAGAACAGCAGTCTAATGTTATAGAAGAGAGGACCAGAACAGTAGTCTAATGTTATAGAAGAGAGGACCAGAACAGTAGTCTGTTATAGAAGAGAGGACCAGAACAGTAGTCTAATGTTATAGAAGAGGGGACCAGAACAGTAGTCTGTTATAGAAGAGAGGACCAGAACAGTAGTCTGTTATAGAAGAGAGGACCAGAACAGTAGTCTAATGTTGTAGAAGAGAGGACCAGAACAGTAGAATGTTATAGAAGAGAGGACCAGAACAGTAGTCTAATGTTATAGAAGAGAGGACCAGGACAGTAGTCTAATGTTATAGAAGAGAGGACCAGAACAGTAGTCTAATGTTATAGAAGAGAGGACCAGAACAGTAGTCTGTTATAGAAGAGAGGACCAGAACAGTAGTCTAATGGTATAGAAGAGAGGACCAGAACAGTCTGTTATAGAAGAGAGGACCAGAACAGTAGTCTGTTATAGAAGAGAGGACCAGAACAGTAGTCTAATGTTATAGAAGAGAGGACCAGAACAGTAGTCTGTTATAGAAGAGAGGACCAGAACAGTAGTCTGTTATAGAAGAGAGGACCAGAACAGTAGTCTAATGGTATAGAAGAGAGGACCAGAACAGTAGTCTATTATAGAAGAGAGGACCAGACCAGTAGTCTAATGTTATAGAAGAGAGGACCAGAACAGTAGTCTGTTATAGAAGAGAGGACCAGAACAGTAGTCTAATGGTATAGAAGAGAGGACCAGGACAGTAGTCTGTTATAGAAGAGAGGACCAGAACAGTAGTCTGTTATAGAAGAGAGGACCAGAACAGTAGTCTGTTATAGAAGAGAGGACCAGAACAGTAGTCTGGTATAGAAGAGAGGACCAGAACAGTAGTCTGTTATAGAAGAGAGGACCAGAACAGTAGTCTAATGGTATAGAAGAGAGGACCAGAACAGTAGTCTGTTATAGAAGGACCAGAACAGTAGTCTGTTATAGAAGAGAGGACCAGAACAGTAGTCTGTTATAGAAGAGAGGACCAGAACAGTAGTCTAGTGTTATAGAAGAGAGGACCAGAACAGTAGTCTGTTATAGAAGAGAGGACCAGAACAGTAGTCTGTTATAGAAGAGAGGACCAGAACAGTAGTCTGTTATAGAAGAGTGGACCAGAACAGTAGTCTAATGTTATAGAAGGGCCAGAACAGTAGTCTGTTATAGTAGAGAGGACCAGAACAGTAGTCTAATGTTATAGAAGAGAGGACCAGCACAGTAGTCTGTTATAGAAGGGCCAGAACAGTAGTCTAATGTTATAGAAGAGAGGACCAGAACAGTAGTCTATTATAGAAGAGAGGACCAGACCAGTAGTCTAATGTTATAGAAGAGAGGACCAGACCAGTAGTCTAATGTTATAGAAGAGAGGACCAGGACAGTAGTCTAATGTTATAGAAGAGAGGACCAGACCAGTAGTCTAATGTTATAGAAGAGAGGACCAGAACAGTAGTCTGGTATAGAAGAGAGGACCAGAACAGTAGTCTGTTATAGAAGAGAGGACCAGAACAGTAGTCTGTTATAGAAGAGAGGACCAGAACAGTGGTCTGTTATAGAAGAGAGGACCAGAACAGTAGTCTGTTATAGAAGAGAGGACCAGAACAGTAGTCTGTTATAGAAGAGAGGACCAGAACAGTAGTCTGTTATAGAAGAGAGGACCAGAACAGTAGTCTAATGTTATAGAAGAGAGGACCAGCACAGTAGTCTGTTATAGAAGGGCCAGAACAGTAGTCTAATGTTATAGAAGAGAGGACCAGAACAGTAGTCTGTTATAGAAGAGAGGACCAGAACAGTAGTCTAATGTTATAGAAGAGAGGACCAGCACAGTAGTCTGTTATAGAAGGGCCAGAACAGTAGTCTAATGTTATAGAAGAGAGGACCAGAACAGTAGTCTAATGTTATAGAAGAGAGGACCAGAACATTAGTCTAATGTTATAGAAGAGAGGACCAGAACAGTAGTCTGTTATAGAAGAGAGGACCAGAACAGTAGTCTAATGGTATAGAAGAGAGGACCAGAACAGTAGTCTATTATAGAAGAGGGGACCAGAACAGTAGTCTGTTATAGAAGAGAGGACCAGAACAGTAGTCTGTTATAGAAGAGAGGACCAGAACAGTAGTCTAATGTTATAGAAGAGAGGACCAGAACAGTAGTCTGTTATAGAAGAGAGGACCAGAACAGTAGTCTAATGTTATAGAAGAGAGGACCAGAACAGCAGTCTGTTATAGAAGAGAGGACCAGAACAGTAGTCTGTTATAGAAGAGAGGACCAGAACAGTAGTCTGTTATAGAAGAGAGGACCAGAACAGTAGTCTGGTATAGAAGAGAGGACCAGAACAGTAGTCTGTTATAGAAGAGAGGACCAGAACAGTAGTCTAATGTTATAGAAGAGAGGACCAGAACAGTAGTCTAATGTTATAGAAGAGAGGACCAGAACAGTAGTCTGTTATAGAAGAGAGGACCAGAACAGTAGTCTGTTATAGAAGAGAGGACCAGAACAGTAGTCTAATGTTATAGAAGAGAGGACCAGAACAGTAGTCTATTATAGAAGAGAGGACCAGAACAGTAGTCTAATGGTATAGAAGAGGGGACCAGAACAGTAGTCTGTTATAGAAGAGAGGACCAGAACAGTAGTCTGTTATAGAAGAGAGGACCAGAACAGTAGTCTGTTATAGAAGAGAGGACCAGAACAGTAGTCTAATGGTATAGAAGAGAGGACCAGAACAGTAGTCTAATGTTGTAGAAGAGAGGACCAGAACAGTAGTCTGGTATAGAAGAGAGGACCAGAACAGTAGTCTGTTATAGAAGAGAGGACCAGAACAGTAGTCTAATGTTATAGTAGAGAGGACCAGAACAGCAGTCTAATGTTATAGAAGAGAGGACCAGAACAGTAGTCTAATGTTATAGAAGAGAGGACCAGAACAGCAGTCTAATGTTATAGAAGAGAGGACCAGAACAGTAGTCTAATGTTATAGAAGAGAGGACCAGAACAGTAGTCTGTTATAGAAGAGAGGACCAGAACAGTAGTCTGGTATAGAAGAGAGGACCAGAACAGTAGTCTGTTATAGAAGAGAGGACCAGAACAGTAGTCTGTTATAGAAGAGAGGACCAGAACAGTAGTCTAATGTTATAGAAGAGAGGACCAGAACAGTAGTCTAATGTTATAGAAGAGAGGACCAGAACAGCAGTCTAATGGTATAGAAGAGAGGACCAGAACAGTAGTCTAATGTTATAGTAGAGAGGACCAGAACAGCAGTCTAATGTTATAGAAGAGAGGACCAGAACAGTAGTCTAATGTTATAGTAGAGAGGACCAGAACAGCAGTCTAATGTTATAGAAGAGAGGACCAGAACAGTAGTCTGTTATAGAAGAGAGGACCAGAACAGTAGTCTAATGTTATAGAAGAGAGGACCAGAACAGTAGTCTAATGTTATAGAAGAGAGGACCAGAACAGTAGTCTAATGGTATAGAAGAGAGGACCAGAACAGTAGTCTAATGTTATAGAAGAGAGGACCAGAACAGTAGTCTGTTATAGTAGAGAGGACCAGAACAGTAGTCTAATGGTATAGAAGAGAGGACCAGAACAGCAGTCTAATGTTATAGAAGAGAGGACCAGGACAGTAGTCTAATGTTATAGAAGAGAGGACCAGAACAGCAGTCTAATGGTATAGAAGAGAGGACCAGAACAGTAATGTTTGGGAAAGATTAGGTGAAGTGTTAAAAGAGGCTTATAGCGCTGTGGTGTTGTGTGTGATGATTGTGAGGCGCTATACACATTTTGACTGAGGAACAGGAGTGTAGCAATAGGATTTATTTATTTCAGCATCTTGAGAGACTGTGAATGTGCAGTTAGGGACCGAATGTAAAGGTGTTGTCTTTATCAACATCATAACAGCTGATAGTCTTCCAACCACAGTTAGGGACCGTATGTAAAGGTGTTGTCGTTATCAACATCATAACAGCTGATAGTCTTTCAACCACAGTTAGGGACCGTATGTAAAGGTGTTGTCTTTATCAACATCATAACAGCTGATAGTCTTTCAACCACAGTTAGGGACCGCATGTAAAGGTGTTGTCTTTATCAGCATCATAACAGCTGATAGTCTTTCAACCACAGTTAGGGACCGTATGTAAAGGTGCTGTCTTTATCAACATCATAACAGCTGATAGTCTTTCAACCACAGTTAGGGACCGCATGTAAAGGTGTTGTCTTTATCAGCATCATAACAGCTGATAGTCTTTCAACCACAGTTAGGGACCGTATGTAAAGGTGCTGTCTTTATCAACATCATAACAGCTGATAGTCTTTCAACCACAGTTAGGGACCGCATGTAAAGGTGTTGTCTTTATCAGCATCATAACAGCTGATAGTCTTTCAACCACAGTTAGGGACCGTATGTAAAGGTGCTGTCTTTATCAACATCATAACAGCTGATAGTCTTTCAACCACAGTTAGGGACCGTATGTAAAGGTGCTGTCTTTATCAACATCATAACAGCTGATAGTCTTCCAACCACAGTTAGGGACCGTATGTAAAGGTGTTGTCTTTATCAACATCATAACAGCTGATAGTCTTTCAACCACAGTTAGGGACCGTATGTAAAGGTGTTGTCTTTATCAACATCATAACAGCTGATAGTCTTTCAACCACAGTTAGGGACCGTATGTAAAGGTGTTGTCTTTATCAACATCATAACAGCTGATAGTCTTTCAACCACAGTTAGGGACCGTATGTAAAGGTGTTGTCTTTATCAGCATCATAACAGCTGATAGTCTTTCAACCACAGTTAGGGACCGTATGTAAAGGTGCTGTCTTTATCAACATCATAACAGCTGATAGTCTTCCAACCACAGTTAGGGACTGTATGTAAAGGTGCTGTCTTTATCAACATCATAACAGCTGATAGTCTTTCAACCACAGTTAGGGACCGCATGTAAAGGTGTTGTCTTTATCAGCATCATAACAGCTGATAGTCTTCCAACCACAGTTAGGGACTGTATGTAAAGGTGTTGTCTTTA
>NC_088214.1:3947207-3959702 GCF_036934945.1 Oncorhynchus masou masou
CTCCCCCTTCTCCCTCTCCCTCTCTCTACTCCCTCTCCCCCTCTCTCTTCTCCCTCTCCCCTCTCTCTTCTCCCTCTCCCTCTCCTCTCTCTCCCCCTCTCTCTCTCTCTCTCCATTCTCCCTCTCCCCTCTCTCTACTCCCTCTCCCTCTCTCCCTCTCCCTCTCCCTCTCTCTCCCTCTCCCTCTCTACTCCCCTCCCTCTCTCTACTCCCTCTCCCTCTCTCTCCTCCCCCCTCTCTCTCTACTCCCTCTCCCCCCTCTCTACTCCCTCTCCCTCTCTCTTCTCCCTCTCCCTCTCTCTCCCTCTCCCTCCTCCTCTCCTCTGCTCCCTCTCCTCCCCTCTCTCTCTTCTCCCTCTCCCCCCCTCTCTACCCCCTCTCCTTCTCTCTCTCTCTCCCTCTCCCTCTCTCTACTCCCTCTCCCTCTCTCTTCTCCCTCTCCCCCTCTCTCCTCCCTCTCCCTCACTCTTACTCCCTCTCCCCCTCTACTCCCTCTCCCTCTACTCCCTCTCCCTCTCTCTCTACTCCCTCTCCCCTCCCTCTCCTCCCTCTCCTCTTCTCCCTCTCCCCTCTCTCTACTCCCTCTCCCCTCTCTCCTCCCTCTCTCCTTACCCTCCCCCTCCCCCTCTCCTCTTCCCCCTCTCCCCTCTCTCTTCTCCCTCTCCTCCTTCCTACTCCCTCTCCCTCTCTACTCCCTCTCCCCTCTCTCCTACCTCCCTCTCTCTCTCCCTCTCCCCTCTCTCTTCCCTCCCTCTCCCCTCTCCCTCTCTCTCTCCCTCTACTCCCCTCTCTCTCTAACTCTCTTCTCCCTCTCCCCTCTTCTACTCCCTCCCCTCTCCTCTTCTCTCCCTCTCCTCTCTCTACTCCCTCTCCCTCTCTCTCTACTCCCTCTCCCTCTCTTCCCTCCCTCTCCCTCTCTCTCTCTCCTCTGTCTCTTCTCCCCTCTCTCTCTCTCCCTCTCTGCCCTCTCTCTCTTCTCCCTCTCCCCCTCTCTCTACTCCCTCTCCCCTCCTCTTCTCCCTCTCCCTCTCTCTTCTCCCTCCTCCCTCTCCTACTCCTCTGTCTCTCTTCTACTCCCTCTCTCTCTCTCCCTCTCCCTCTCCTCTACTCCCTCTCCCCCCTCTCCCTCTCCCTCTCTCCCTCTCCCCCTCTCCCCTCTCCCTCTCCCTCTCTCTCTCTCTCTACTCCTCCCTCTCCTCTCCCTCTCCTCTCTCTTCTCCCTCTCCCCTCCCTCTCCCTCTCCCTCTCTCTCTTCTCCCTCTCCCCTCTCTCTACTCCCTCTTCCCTCTCTCTTCTCCCTCTTCCCTCTCTCTCCTCCCTCTCCCCTCTCTCTACTCCCTCTCCCCTCTCCTCTACTCCCCCTGTCTCTCTCCCTCCTCCCTCTCCCTCTCTCTTCTCCCTCTCCCTCTCTCCTCTCTACTTCCTCTCCCTCCCCCTCTCTCTCTCCCTCTCCCTCTCCCTCTCCCTCTCTACTCCCTCTGCCCTCTCTCTCTCTCCTCTCCCCTCTCTCCCTCTGCCCTCTCTCTTCTCCCTCTCCCCTCTCTCTTACTCCCTCTCCCCCTCTCTCTACTCCCTCTCCCTCTCTCTTCTCCCTCTCCCTCTCCCCCTCTCCCCTCTACTCCCCTCTGCCCTCTCTCTTCTCCCTCTCCCCCTCTCTACTCCCTCTGCCCTCTCTCTACTCCCTCTCCCTCTCTCTCTCCCCCTCCCCTCTCCTACTCCCTCTCCCCTCCTTCCCCTCTCCCCTCTCTCTACTCCCTCCTCTGTCCCTCTCTACTCCCTCTGCCCTCTCTCTTTCCCTCTCCCCCCTCTCTCTACTCCCTCCCCCTCCCTCTACTCCCTCTGTCCTCTCTCTTCCCCTCTCCCTCTCTCTACTCCCTCTCCCCTCTCTCTCTCCCTCTGCCCTCTTCTCCCTCTCCCCTCCCTCTACTCCCTCTCCCCCTCTCTCTTCTCCCTCTCCCCTCTCTCTACTCCCTCTCTTCTCCCTCTCCCCTCCCTTCTCCCTCTCCCCTCTCTCTTCTCCCTCTCCCCTCTCTCTACTCCCTCTCCCCTCTCTCTCTCCCTCTCCCTCTCTCTCTCCCTCTCCCCTCTCTCTTACCCTCTCCCTCTCCCTCTACTCCCTCTCCCCTCTCTCTTCTCCCTCTCCCTCTCTACTCCCTCTCCCCTCTCTCCCCTCTCTACTCCCTCTCCCCTCTCTCTACTCCCTCTGCCCTCTCTCCCCTCCCTCTCCCTCTCCCCTCTACTCCCTCTGCCCTCTCCCCCTCTCCCCTCTCTCTTCTCCCTCTCCCTCCTCTACTCCCTCTCCCCCCCTCCCTCTACTCCCTCTGCCCTCTCTCTTCTCCCTCTTCCCTCTCTCTACTCCTTCTCCCCCCTCTCTTCTCCCTCCCTCTCTCCCCCTCTCCCTCTCTCTACTCCCTCTGCCCTCTCTCTTCTCCCTCTCCCTCTCTCTTCTCCCCCCCTCTCCCTCCCTCTTCTCCCTCTCCCTCTCTCTACTCCCTCTCCCCTCTCTACTCCCTCTCCCCCTCTCTCTACTCCCTCTCCCCTCTCTCTTCTCCCTCTCCCCTCTCTCTCTCCCCTATCCCCCTCTACTCCCTCTCCCCTCTCTCTTCTCCCTCTCCCCTCTCTCTACTCCCTCTCCCTCTCTCTTCTCCTCCCCCTCTCCTCCTTCTCCTCCCTTCTCCCCCTCTCCCTCTCTTCTCCCTCCCATCTCTCTACTCCTATCCCTCTCCTCCCTCTCCCCTCTCTTCTCCCTCTCCCTTCTCTACCCCTCTCCCTCTCTCTTCTCCCTCTCCCTCTCTCTACTCCCTCTGCCCTCTCTCTCTCTCCCCCTCCCCCTCTCCCCTCTTCTCCCTCTCCCTCTCTCTTCTTCTCCCTCTCCCCTTTCTCTTACTCCCTCTCCCTCTCTCTACTCCCTCTCCCTCTCTTCTCCCTCTCCCTCTCTCTTCCCCTCTGCCCTCTCTACTCCCTCTCCCTCTCTCCCCCCCTCTCTACTCCCTCTCCCCTCCCCTCTCTACTCCCTCTCTCCCTCTTCCCCTCTCCCCTCTCTTCTCTACTCCCTCTGCCCTCTCTCTACTCCCTCTGCCCTCTCTCTACTCCCTCTCCCTCTCTCTTACTCCCTCTCCCCTCTCTACTCCCTCTCCCTCTCTCCCCCTCTCCCTCTCTCTCCCCCTCTCCCCTCTCTTCCCCACTCTTCCCTCTACCCTCTGCCCCACTCTTCTACTCTCCCTCTCTACTCCCTCTCCCCTCTCTCTACTCCCTCTGCCCCTCTCTTCCCCTCTCCCTCTCTACTCTTCTCTCCCCTCTCTCTCTTCTCCCTCTCTACTCCTCCTCTCTCTTCTCCCTCTCCCTCTCTACTCCCACTCTCTCTCCTACTCCCTCTCTCCCTCTCTACTCCCTCCCCTCTCTCTACTCCCTCTCCCCTCTCTCTTCTCCCTCTCCCCTCTCTCTCTCTCCCTCTCCCCTCTCTCTTCTCCCTCTCCCCCTCTCTCTACCCCTCTCCTCTCCTCTCCCTCTCCATTCCCTCTCTCTACTCCCTCTCTCCCCCTCTTCTCCCTCTCCCCCTCTCTTCTCCCTCTCCCCTCTCTCTTCTCCCTCTCCCTCCCTCTCCCCTCTTCTCCCTCTCCCTCTCTACTCCCTCTCCCCCTCTCTCTACTCCCTCTGTCCCCCTCTCTCTACTCCCTCTCCCTCTCTCTACTCCCTCTCCCCTCTCTCTACTCCCTCTCCCCTCTCTCTACTTCCCCCTCCCCTCTCTCTACTCCCTCTCCCCTCTCTCTACTCCCTCTCCCTCTCTCTTCTCCCTCTCCCTCTCTCTACTCCCTCTCCCTCTCTTCTCCCTCTCCCCTCCCTCTCTGCCCTCTCTCCTCTCCCTCTGCCCTCTCTCTACTCCCTCTCCCTCTCTCTACTCCTCTCCCCCTCTTCTCCCTCTCCCTCTCTCTACTCCCTCCCTCTACCCCTCCCTCTCTCCCTCCCTCCCCCTCTCTTCTCCCTCTCCCCTCTCTCCCCTCTCCCTCTCTTCTCCCTCTCCCCCTCTCTCTCTACTCCCTCCCCTCTCTCTACTCCCTCTCCCTCTCTCTTCTCCCTCTCCCTCTCTCTCTACTCCCTCTCCCCTCCCTCTACTCCCTCCTCTCTCTCTCTTCTCCCTCCCTCCTTCTCCCTCTCCCCTCTCTTCTCCCTCTCCCTCTCTCTACTCCCTCTGCCCTCTCTCCTCCCTCTCTCTCTTCCCTCTCCCCTCTCTACTCCCTCTCCCCTCTCTCTACTCCCTCTGCCCTCTCTCTTCTCCCTCTCCCCCTCTCTACTCCCTCTCCCCCTCTCTCCCTCTCCCTCTCCCCTCTCTCTCCCCCTCTCCCCTCTCTACTCCCTCTGCCCTCTCTCTACTCCCTCTCCCCTCTCTCCCCCTCCCCTCTACTCCCTCTGCCCTCTCTCTACTCCCTCTCCCCTCTCTCTTCTCCCTCTCCCCTCTCTCTACTCCCTCTCCCCTCTCTCTTCTCCCTCTCCCCTCTCTCTACTCCCTCTCCCCTCTCTCTTCTCCCTCTCCATCTCCTCTCTCCCTCTCCCCTCCCTCTCCCCTACTGCCCTCTCTCTATCCCTCTCCCCTTCTCTACCCTCTCCCTCTCTCTTCTCCCTCTCCCCTCTCTCTACTCCCTCTCCCCTCTCTCTCTCCCTCTCCCTCTCTCTCCCCTCTGCCCTCTCTACTCCTCCCTCTCCCTCTCTCTCTACTCCCTCTCCCTCTCCCTCTCTCTCTCCTCTCTCCCTCTCTCTCTCTCCTCCCTCTCCCTCTCCCTCTCTCTTCTCCCTCTCCCCTCTCTCTACTCCCTCTCCCCTCTCTCTACTCCCTCTGCCCCTCTCTCTCCCTCTCCCTCTCTCTCTTCCCTCCCTCTCCCTCTCTCTTCCTCCCTCCCTCCCTCTCTCTCTCCCTCTCCCTCTCTCTTCTCCCTCTCCCCTCTCTCTACTCCCTCTCCTCCTCCCCCTCTCCCCTTCTCTTCCCTCTCCCCCTCTCCTTCTCTCTCTTCTCCCTCTCCCTCTCTCCTACTCCCTCTCTCCTCTACTCCCTCTGCCCTCTCTCTTCTCCCTCTCCCTCTCTCTTCTCCCTCTCCCTCTCTCTTCTCCCTCCCCCCTCTCTCTACTCCCTCTCCCCTCTCTACTCCCTCTCCCTCTCTCTACTCCCTCTCCCCTCTCTCTCTCCCCCTCCCTCTCTACTCTCTACTCCCTCCCCTCTCTCTACTCCCTCTGCCCTCTCTCTACTCCCTCTCCCACTCTCTACTCCCCCCCTCTCCCCCTCTCTCTACTCCCTCTCCCCTCTCTCTACTCCCTCTCCCCTCTATCCCTCTCCCCTCTCTCCCTCTCCCCTCTCTACTCCCTCTCCCCTCTCTCTACTCCCTCTCCCCTCTCTCTACTCCCTCTCCCCTCTCTCTTCTCCCTCTCCCCCTCTCTCTCTCCCTCTCCCCTCCTCTCCCTCTCCCTCTCTCTACCCCCTCTCCCTCTCTCCTCCCCTCTCTCTCCCCCCTCTCCCTCTCTTCTCCCTCTCTGCTCCTCTACTCCCTCTCCCTCTCTCTCTCCCTCTGCCTCTCTCTCTCCCTCTCCCTCTCCCCCTGCTCTCTCTTCCCTCTCCCTCTCTACTCTTCCCTTCTCCCTCTCTCTCTTCTCCCTCTCCCTCTCTCTTCTCCCTCTCCCTCTCTCTACTCCTCTCCCCTCTCTCTCCTCCCTCTCCCTCTCTCTCTACTCCCTCTGCCCTCTCTCTTCTCCCTCTCCCCTCTCTCTACTCCCTCTCCCCCTCTCTCTACTCCCTCTGCCCTCTCTCTCTACTCCCTCTCCCCTCTCTTCTCCCTCTCCCCTACTCCCTCTCTCCCTCTCTCTCTTCTCCCTCTGCCCTCTCTCTTCCCTCTCCCTCTCCCCCCTACTCCCCCTCTCCCCTCTCTCTCTCCCCTCTCCCTCTCTCCCCCCTCTCTCCCTCTCCTCTCTCAACTCCCTCCATTCCCTCTACACCCTCCCTCCCTCTACCCCTCTCTACTCCCTCTCCCTCTCTCTACTCTCCCTCTCCCCTCTCTCTACTCCCTCTCCCTCTCTCTTCTCCCTCTCCCCTCTCTTCTCCCTCTCCCCTCTCTACTCCCTCTCCCCTCTCTCTTCCCTCTCCCTCTCTCTACTCTCCCCTCTCTCTACTCCCTCTCCCCTCTCTCTACTCCCTCTCCCCTCTCTCTTCTCCCTCTCCCCTCCCTCTACTCCCTCTCCCCCCCTCTCTCTCTACTCCCTCTCCCTCTCTCTTCTCCCCTCTCCCCTCTCTCTTCTCCCTCTCCTCCCTCCTCTCTACTCCCTACTCCTCCCTCCCTCTGCCCTCTCTCTTCTCCCTCTCCCCTCTCTCTACTCCCTCTCCCCTCCCTCTCTCCCCCTCTCCCTCTCCCCTCTCCTCTCTCTACTCCCTCTGCCCTCTCTCTTCTCCCTCTCCCTCTCTCTACTCCCTCTCCCTCCCTTACTCCCTCTGCCCTCTCTCTTCTCCCTCTCCCCTCTCTCTCTCTCCCTCTCCCTCTCTCTCTCTACCCTCTCCCCCTCTCTCTACTCCCTCTCCCCTCTCTTACTCCCTCTCCCCTCTCTCTACTCCCTCTCCCTCTCTCTTCTCCCCTCCCTCTACTCCCTCTCCCCTCTCTCTTCTCCCTCTCCCCTCTCTCTACTCCCTCTGCCCTCTCTCTACTCCCTCTGCCCTCTCTCCCCTCCCTCTCCCCTCTCTCTTCTTCCTCTACTCCCTCTGCCCTCTCTCTACTCCCTCTGCCCTCTCTCTTCTCCCTCTCCCCTCTCTCTACTCCCTCTCCCCCCCTCCCTCTACTCCCTCTGCCCTCTCTCTTCTCCCTCTTCCCTCTCTATTCTCCTTCTCCCCTCTCTCTTCTCCCTCTCCCCTCTCCCCTCTCTACTCCCTCTCCCTCTCTCTACTCCCTCTCCCCTCTCTCTTCTCCCTCTCCCTCTCTCTCCCCTCTCCCCTCTCTCTACTCCCTCTCCCCTCTCTACTCCCTCTCCCCTCTCTCTACCCCTCCCCTCTCTACTCCCCCTCTCCCCCTCTCTACTCCCTCTGCCCTCTCTCTTCTCTCCCTCTTCTCCCTCTCTATTCTCATTCTCCCTCTCCTCCCTCTCTCCCTCTCTCCCCTCTCTCTACTCCCTCTGCCCTCTCTCTTCTCCCTCTCTCCCTCTCTCTCTACTCCCCCTCTGCCCTCTCTACTTACTCCCTCTGCCCTCTCTACTCCCTCTCCCCTCTCTCTTCTCCCTCTCCCCCTCTCTCTACTCCCTCCCCCCTCTCTCTTCTCCCTCTCCCCTCTCTCTTCTCCCCCTATCCCCTCTACTCCCTCTGCCCTCTCTCCCCCTCTCCCCACTCTCTACTCCCTCTCCCTCTCTCTCTACCCCTGCCCTCTCTACTCCCTCTGCCCTCTCTCTTCTCCCTCTCCCCTCTCTCTACTCCCTCCCCCTCTCTTCTCTCTCCCCTCTCCCCCTACTCCTACTCCCTCTCTCTCCCCTCTCCCTCTCTTCTCCCTCTCCATTCCCTCTACTCCCTCTCCCTCCCCCTCTACTCCCTCTCTACCCCTCTCTACTCCCTCTCCCCTCTCTCCCTCCCCCTCTCCCTCTCTTCTACCTCTCCCCCTCTCTTCTCCCTCTCCCCTCTCTACTCCCTCTCCCTCTCTCTCTTCTCCCTCTCCCCTCTCTCTCCTACTCCCTCTCCCTTCTCTCTTCTCCCTCTCCCCCTCTCTCTACTCCCTCTCCTCTCTTCTCCCTCTCCCCTCCCTCTACTCCCTCTCCCCTCTCTCTACTCCCTCTCCCCTCTCTACTCCCTCTGCCCTCCTCCCTCTCCCTCTCTCTACTCCCTCTCTCTACTCCCTCTCCCTCTCTCCTCCCTCTGCCCTCTCTCTTCTCCCTCTCCTCTCTCTACTCCCTCTCCCCTCCCTCTACTCCCTCTCCCCTCTCCCTGTCTCTCTACTCCCTCTCCCTCTCTCTCTACTCCCTCTCCCTCTCTCTTCTCCCTCTCCCCCCTCTCTCCCTCTCCCCTCTCTACTCCCTCTCCCTCTCTCTACTCCCTCTCCCCTCTCTCTACTCCCTCTCCCCCTCTCTCTCTTCTCCCTCTCCCCTCTCTACTCCCTCTCCCTCTCTCTACTCCCTCTCCCCCTCTCTACTCCCCTCTCCCCTCTCTCTTCTCCCTCTCCCCTCTCTCTCCCCCTCTCTCCCTCTCTCTTCTCCCTCTCCCCTCTCTCTACTCCCTCTCCCCTCTCTCTACTCCCTCTCCCCTCTCTCCCCTCCCTCTCCCCTCTCTCTTCTTCCTCTACTCCCTCTGCCCTCTCTCTACTCCTCTGCCCTCCTCTCTCCCTCTCTCTACTCCCTCCCCCCCTCCCTCTACTCCCTCTGCCCTCTCTCTCCCTCTCCCTCTCTCTTCTCCTTCTCCCTCTCCCCTCTTCTCCCTCTCCCTTCTCTCCCCCTTACTCCCTCTGCCCTCTCTCTACTCCCCCTCCCCCTCTCTACTCCCTCTGCCCTCTCTCCCCTCTCCCCACTCTCTACTCCCTCTCCCCTCCTCTACTCCCTCTGCTCTCTCTACTCCCTCTGCCCTCTCTCTCTCCCTCTCCCCTCTCTCTACTCCCTCTCCCCTCTCTCTCCCTCTCCCTCTCTCTACTCCCTCTCCCCTCTCCCCTCTCTCAACTCCCTCTCCATTCCCTCTACACCCTCTCCCCTCCCTCTACTCCCTCTCTCCCCCTCTCTCTCTCTACCCCTCTCCCTCTCTCTACTCCCTCTCCCCTCTCTCTACTCCCTCTGCCCTCTTCTACTCCCTCTCTCCTCCCTCTCCCTCTCTCTACTCCCTCCCCCTCTCTCTTCTCCCTCTCCCCTCTCTCTACTCCCTCTCCCTCTCTCTTCTCCCCTCTCTCTCCTCCCTCTCCTCTCTCTCTTCTCCCTCTCCCTCCCTCTACTCCCTCTCCCCTCTCTCTCTCTCCCTCTCCCCTCTCTCTACTCCCTCTGCCCTCTCTCTTCTCCTCCCCTCTCTACCCTCTCTTACTCCCTCTCCCTCTCCCTCTCTCTCCCCTCCCTCTGCCCCTCTCTTCTCCCTCCCCCTCTCTCTACTCCCTCTCCCTCCCTCTACTCCCTCTGCCCTCTCTCTACTCCCTCTCCCTCTCTCTACTCCCTCTCTCCTCCCTTCTCCCTCTCCCCTCTCCCCTCTCTGCTCTCTCTTCTACTCCCTCTCCCTCTCTCTTCTCCCTCTCCCCTCTCTCTCTACTCCCTCTCCCCTCTCTTTCTCCCTCTCCCCTCTCTCTACTCCCTCTCCCCTCTCTCTACTCCCTCTCCCCTCTCTCTACTCCCTCTCCCCTCTCTCTTCTCCCTCTCCCCTCTCTCTACTCCCTCTCCCCTCTCTCTTCTCCCTCTCCCCTCTCTCTACTCCCTCTCCCCTCCCTCTACCCCTCTGCCCTCTCTCCTCCCTCTCCCTCCTCTCTTCTTCCTCTCTCCCTCTGCCCTCTCTCTACTCCCTCTGCCCTCTCTCTTCTCCCTCTCCCCTCTCTCTCTACTCCCTCTCCCCCCCTCCCTCTACTCCCTCTCCCTCTCCCTCCCTCTCTACTCCCTCTCCCCTCTCCTTCTCCCTCTCTCTTCTCCCTCTCCCCTCTCCCCTCTCTACTCCCTCTGCCCTCTCTCTACTCCCTCTCCCCTCTCTACTCCCTCTGCCCTCTCTCTACTCCCTCTCCCCACTCTCTACTCCCTCTCCCCTCTCTCTCACTCCCTCTCCCTCTCTCTACCCTCTCCCCTCCCTCTCCCTCTCCCCCTCTCTCTCTCCCTCTCCCCCTCTCTCTACTCCCTCTCCCCTCCCTCTACTCCCTCTGCCCTCTCTCTTCTCCCTCTCCCCTCTCTCTACTCCCTCTCCCCTCTCTTCTCCCTCTCCCCTCTCTCTACTCCCTCTCCCCTCTCCCCTCTCTCAACTCCCTCTCCATTCCCTCTACACCCTCTCCCCTCCCTCTACTCCCTCTCTACTCCCTCTCCCCTCTCTCTACTCCCTCTCCCCTCTCTCTACTCCCTCTCCCCTCTCTCTTCTACCTCTCCCCTCTCTCTTCTCCCTCTCCCCTCTCTCTACTCCCTCTCCCTCTCTCCCCTCTCCCTCTCCCCCTCTCTCCTCCCTCTCTTCTCTTCCTCCCCCTCCCCTCTCTCTCTCTCCCTCTCCCCTCTCTTCTCCCCCCTCTCCCCTCCTCTACTCCCTCTCCCCTCTCTCTCCTCCCCATCTCTCTACTCTCTCTTCCCTCCCTCCCCTCTCTCCCTCTCTACTCCCTCTCTCTACTCCCTCTCCCCACTCTCTACTCCCTCTCCCCCTCTCTGCCCTCTCTCTTCTCCCTCTCCCCCTCTCTCTACTCTCTCCCTCCCCCTCTACTCCCTCTCCCCTCTCTCTTCCCTCTCCCTCTACTCCCTCTGCCCTCTCTACTTCTCCCTCTCCCCTCTCTCTACTCCCTCTCCCTCCCTCTACTCCCTCTGCCCTCCTCTTCTCCCTCTCCCCCTCTCTCTACTCCCTCTCCCCTCTCTCTTCTCCCTCTCCCCTCTCTCCCCCTCTCCCTCTCTCTCTCTACTCCCTCTCCCCCTCTCTCCCTCTCCCTCTCCCCTCTCTCTCTCCCTCTCTCCCTCTCCCTCTCTCTACTCCCTCTCCCCTCTCTCTCTTCTCCCTCTACCCCTCTGCCCTACTCCCTCTCCCCACTCTCTACTCCCCTCTCCCTCTCTCTTACTCCCTCTGCCATCTCTACTCCCTCTGCCCTCTCTCCCTCCCTCTCCCCTCTCTACTCCCCCTCTCCCTCTACTCCCCTCCCCTCTCTACTCCCTCTGCCCTCTCTCTTCTCCCTCTCCCTCCCTCCCCTCTACTCCCTCTCCCCACTCCCCCCCCCTCTACTCCCCTCTGCCCTCTCTCTTCTCCTTCTCTTCCCTCTCTACTCCCTCTCCCTCTCTCTCCCCTCTCCCCTCTCCCTCCCTCTCCCTCTCTCTACTCCCTCTGCCCTCTCTCTTCTCCCTCTCCCCTCTCTCTACTCCCTCTCCCTCTCCCCTCTCTCTCCTCCCTCTGCCCTCTCTCTTCTCCCTCTCCCCTCTCTCTACTCCCTCTCCCCTCTTCTCCCCTCCCCTCTCCTCCCCTCTCTACCCCTCTCCCTACTCTCTCTCCCCCATCCCTCTGCCCTCTCTCTCTCTCCCTCTCCCCCTCTCTCTACTCCCTCTCCCCTCTACTCTCTACCCTCCTCTGCCCTCTCCCCTCTACTCCCTCTCCCTCTCTCTTCCCTCTCCCCTCTCTCTACTCCCTCTCCCTCTCTCTTCTCCCTCCTACCCCCCTCTCCTCTCTCTCCCTCTCCATCTCCCCTCTCTCACTCCCTCTCCTCCCTCTCCCCTCTCCCCTCCCTCTACTCCCTCTCCCCTCTCTCTTCTCCCTCTCCCCTCTCTCTACTCCCTCTCCCCTCTCTCTACTCCCTCTCCCCTCTCTCTTCTCCCTCTCCCCTCTCTCTTCTCCCTCTCCCCTCTCTCTTCTCCCTCTTCCCTCTCTCTTCTCCCTCTCCCCTCTCTACTCCCTCTCCCTCTCTCTCTTCTCCCTCTCCCCCTCTCTCTACTCCCCTCCCCTCTCTCTTCTCCCTCTCCCCTCTCTCTACTCCCTCTCCCCTCTCCTTCTCCCTCTCCCCCTCTCTCTACTCCCTCTCCCCTCTCTCTTCTCCCTCTCCCCTCTCTCTCTCTCCCTCTCCTACTCCCCTCTCCCCTCTTCTCCTCCCTCTCCTCTCTTCCCTCTCCCCTCTCTCTACTCCCTCTCCCCTCTCTCTTCTCCCCCTCTCCCCTCTCTACTCCCTCTCCCATCTCTCCCCCTCTCCCTCTCTCTTCTCCCTCTCTCTCTCTCCTCCTCTCCCCACCCTACTCCCCTCTCTCTACTCCCTCTCCCCTCTCTCTTCTCCCTCTCCCCTCTCTCTACTCCCTCTCCCTCTCTTCTCCCTCTCCCCTCCCTCTACTCTCTCCCTCTCTACTCCCTCTCCCCTCTCTCTCCCTCTCCCCTCTCTCTACTCCCTCTCCCCTCTCTCTTCTCCCTCTCCCCTCTCTCTTCTCCCTCTCCCCTCTCTCTCCTCCCTCTCTTCTCCCTCTCCCCTCTCTCTTCTCCCTCTCCCCTCTCTCTTCTCCCTCTCCCCTCTCTCTTCTCCCTCTCCCCTCTCTCTACTCCCCCTCTCCATCTCTCTCTCTCCTCCCTCTCCCCCTCTCTACTCCCTCTCCCCTCCCTTACTCCCTCTCCCTCTTCTCCCTCTCCCCTCTCTCTTCTCCCTCTCCCCTCTCCCTCTACTCCCTCTCCCCCTCTCTCTACTCCCTCTCCCTCTCTCTCTTCTCCCTCTCCCCTCTCTACAACCTCCCCCTCTCCCCTCTCCCTCTCTCTTCTTCTCTCCCCTCTCTCTACTCCCTCTCCCCACTCTCTACTCTCCTCTCTCCCTCTCCCCTCTCTCTTCTCCCTCTCCCTCCCTCTACTGCCCTCTCCTCCCTCTCCCCTCTACTCCCTCTCCC